>NW_023252218.1:0-556 GCF_002007445.2 Ailuropoda melanoleuca
TTCCTAATTTCTCCCAAATAAAATAACAAATTTCATGAAGAAGAGAAACTCTCTCATTCCTTTTTGTTGTTGTTTTTTTTTTTTTAAGTGTCTTAGGCTTAAAATTTTGGTGCTAGGCACAAAGTGTATATTTGATAATTACTGATTCCAATGATAAGTTTTGGATCATGAATTTTCATGATATATGTGTGGGGTCTAGCTTTGACTTAGATCAATAGAAATGTGTGTGAGTCTTGTAATAAAGCTTGGAAAGAAACTGCCTTCTTCTCATTCAAAGTATATCTTGGTCTTAAGAGAGACATTTCCTAATGTACATCTTCCCCACTTAAAAGTCTAAGCCAGAGTGAAAAGGATATATTCATCAGATAGGATATTGGTAATATAAGGCAAAAAGTTGAAGGAAGCAGCATAATAACAAAGATGAATCAAAAAAATGAAAAAAATGAATGTTTNATGAAAAAAATGAATGTTTGAAGTCATAGAGGCTTAACCAATGTGTAAGAAGGAGTAGAGGGTATAACAAGGAAAAAGATGGAAGATCTAGTATTTAAAATCA
>NW_023252219.1:0-541 GCF_002007445.2 Ailuropoda melanoleuca
CCTGAGGAGTGGGCCCTTTGCAGGGCGAAAACCCAGGTACAACGTGTGCCTCTGAACTGGGCGGGCCAAGTTCTCGCCTTGAGTGGTCTGGTGAACGCGGCCAGGCAGCGAAAGACTCCTGACGAGAAAAGGCGAGGGAGACGGCACTACGCAGGCGCACTGTGGCGGTGGCCGAGGCCCAGGACTGAGGCCGCCGGACCCTCTGTCGCCCGGCGTGTGTCGCCGCAGTCGTCCGCAGGTATTTATTTGTGCGCGCCGCGAGCGACCGCCCCCGGGCGGAGCCTGCGCAGAGGGCCTGCCCCGCCTGTGAGCGTCGGGGTCCGCCCGGGCCTGTGACGCCATCGGGAGGCGACGGGAAGGCCCCACGTCCCTGCCCTGTCACCTCGCGAGAGGGGGACCCCCGCCAGCGAACGTGACANACAGCCCCGCTCGCCCGCCGCGATTCCGTCCCTGCACCGTGCCCCACCCCCGGCGTCCTGGGGAGCGTCCGGCTGTCCGGCGGCGGCGGCGGGAGCCTTTCTCTGCCCGGCTCCAGCGCCGG
>NW_023252220.1:0-576 GCF_002007445.2 Ailuropoda melanoleuca
TGGAGGTGTTTTCCTGGACGCTCTGCTTTATTACCAATGAGAAGGGCGCTGAGTCCTCGAAAATCCTGGACGTTTTCATTCATGCTGCCATACTCACGAGAGATGATGATCGTTGATATTTCCCTGGACTGTGTGGGGTCTCAGAGACCACTATGGGGCACACACATCAGGCTTCCGCGACCAATTTCCCTCATGTTTCCCCATTCACGAAGGGTGATGATAGTGCTAAGACGGTCCCTGTACGGTGTTGTTTCTGACGGACGTGTTTTGGGCCTTTTCGTTCCATTGCCGCCAGCAGTTTTGACAGGATTTCCCCAGGGAGCAAGCATTTCGTTGGAAGCGGGTTTTGGCCGAATTGTGTTTCTCAGTGCTGTGTTCGTCGTGTTTCACTCACGGTACCAAAGCNGTTCGTCGTGTTTCACTCACGGTACCAAAGCACCTTGATTCCTGTTCCACCTTCCATAAGGCCGTCGTGACGTCAAGGGCTTTCCCCTCACCCTTTTTCTCTTGGTTCTAAGGGCTGGATCCTCCCCAGGCCCCCACACCCAATGTGGAATCGGGGTCACCAGTGAAAAG
>NW_023252221.1:0-1526 GCF_002007445.2 Ailuropoda melanoleuca
TACACACATCACAGCCGTTACAGATTCTCACAGAGAAGACTCAGGAGGCACGCAGAGATAGTGACATGTTACAGACTTGAAAATACGCCTGCACAAACCCTGATACTCTCTGTACTTCAGGTAAAATCCAGAAACAATCATCCTGTCCCCATAACAGGACGAGTTCCACATTCCTCATCAGACTGCCCACTCTGTCCTGCAGGTGGATCAGGGAGGGAGCAGGTCCTGTGGGTGGAGCACAGGTCCACATCCTGGGGCTCATTCTCACCCCACACCTGCTCTTGGACACCACACAAACCCTCTGAAATTCTGGGGATAGCTTCACATCTCTTTATGGAGTAACATGTCACCAAGCCCCAAGATTTGTGTGAATAAATTATGTAGGAACACTATGTCATATTTAAAGTCTCTATCCAACTACAGAACTCTTCAGATAGAAATTGAGGAAGACTAAGAGATGGAAAAATATTCCAGCTCATGGATTAGAATAATAAACATCATCAAAATACCTGTGCTGCCCAGAGCAAGTTACACTTTCAAAGCAATCCCTATCAATATACCATCACATTTTTCACAGAGCTACAACAAGCGATCCTAAAATTTGTATGGAACCTGAAAAGAACCCCGAATCACCAGAGGAAAGTTGAAAAAGAAAACCAAAGCTGGGGACATCACAATGAATGACTTCAAGCTATAATACAAAGCTGTGATCATCAAGAAAGCGTGGAATGGTCACAAAAGCAGAAACAGAGAACACTAGAAAACAACAGAGATATCAAAAATGGACCCTCAACTCTACAGTCAACTTAACTGACAAAGCAGGAAAGAACATCCAATGGAAAAACAATATTCTCTTCAATAAATGGTGCTTGGAAAGTTGAAAACCATGGGTAGAAAAAATGAAACTGGACTATTCCCTTACACCACACACAAAGATAAACTCAAAAGGAATGAAAACCTAAATGTGAGACAAATCCATCAAAATCCTAGAGGAGAAGATAGGCAGTATCTTTCATCAGTGTTCTATAGTTTCTAAAGTATACATCCTTTACCTCTCAGGTTAGGTTTATTCCAAGATGTCTTATGGTTTTTGGTACTATTGCAAATGGAACTGATTCCCTAATTTCTCTTTCTTCAGTCTAATTTTTCATGTATGGAAATGCAACTGAATTTGAACATTGATTTTGTATTATGCCACATTACTGAATTGTTGTATGAGTTCTAGTCATTTGGGGGTGGAGTCTTTTGGGTTTTCCCTATAAACTATCATGTCATCTGCGAAGAGAGAGAGTTTGACTTCTTCTTTGGCAATTTGAATAACTTTTATTCTTTTTTGTTGTCTGATTGCTGTTGCAAGGACTTCCAGTACTATGTTGAACAATAATTGCAAGAGTGGGCATCCTTGTGTGTTACTGATCTTAACGGACAGTCTTTCAGTTTTTCCCCATTGAGAAAGATATTCACTGTAGGCTTTTCATAGGTGGTTTTTATGAAATTGAGGAATGTACCCTCTATCCCTACACTCT
>NW_023252222.1:0-1881 GCF_002007445.2 Ailuropoda melanoleuca
GTTGCTGTGCTCTTCTGGAGGAAGGTGGCCATTTATAGTAGGACAAAAATGAATTAGCATTCTGCTTTATGTGTCAGCCTCGGAAGAGTCCGTGGATCCAGATGACCCAGAACGAAGGGGAAAGGACCCCATTCCTCAAGCTTGCAAAACTGAGCCCCGCATCCCCAGTGGAGGGTGAGCCAGGTGACCCCAACTACGGGGTAGCCAGGGTCTTAGTCTCTTTCTAGAGACTTCACTTACCTCTCTGTGGCCAAACTTTCCTGCCAAAAGAGATCTAGCAATGTGCCAGGCACGTCGAGGCCTGCCTTTGCTGCAGAAGTAATTGAGATTCGCTGGCGTGAGTGCTTCCCCGGGAAGGCATGGCTCTGAGCCCGGGGGAGCTGCTGACCTCTCTCCCAGCCCAACCGTGTGCTGTAAGTCAGGGTCTGCTCTCTGTAACTCACTGGCGTGTGGCTGTGGGTTACCGCGAGATGCCCCAGGACACTGCGCTCGGTCATATGCACTCCCAGCAGCTGGCCCAGCTGCTACTTGTCTTTCAACCACTCTTGCAGCCCCTTTTGGAACCCTGAAATCTGCACCCTGCCTGATCCTGGGCCTCATGGCCTCTCAGCCTGAGGCTCATTCACCCGGAGCTCTGTGAATATCCTGTCCCCGTGGGGACCTGACATCCTATCTCCACAGTAACCTGCAGGAGGCTCACAGTGCTGGGGCTGGAGTGGACTGTGGTGCAGCCCTTGGATGTGGCCTCTTCCCACAGTGGCCCCCCTGGGGAGAAGTGAGTCTGGAGAGTGGGAAGAGTGGTCCCAGCACTGTCTGGGCCGATCGTAGGTGGAGGCATCCGTTCCCATGCCCTTCTTGACTTTGAGTTCTTGCCAAAACACATCACCGAGTTGATGTGACAGGTTAAGTTTAGAAGAGGCCCTCCTGGCAAAGATCCATTATTAATAGGCCAGGCTGTGATGAGTAGTTGGGCAGGAGACTAGACTGCACAGGGGAGCTTATGCAATCTTCTGCTTCCCAGTGTCTGTGGGGCCCGGGACCAGCGAGGGTCGCACGAGCCATGTAATTGCCTGCTGAGCTCCGGGCCCCACGCTGGGACAGCAGACTGAGTGAAACAGACATGGGCCCTAATATCAAGATGCATTCAGGGTGACGTCAACAGTAATATCTTGCATGCACACACCATCTGGTACCTTAGGAAGGGTCTTTTAGTTACTCCAGGAGTTGGGTGGTGAGATGGAATGGTCAGCCCTCTGTCCACTGTCAGCATCTGGTGACCCAGGTCACCATGACCCCTTGCCCCCTGAGTGGTCCCCTGCCTCCCCTCTTGTCTCCCCTGAGTCTGTCCTCACAGAGCAGCCTCTTCAGTCTGTTTCAGAGGCAGACCACGTCACGTCACGCCTGGTGTCCCCAAGGATCCAACGCTCTTGCCCCGTTTGCCCTCCGACAGGCCCTCTCTGTGCTGCCCGGGATGGCGGCCCCTCCCCCGCATGGCCAGCGGGCACGTGAACTCCGTGTCTCAGCTGGGATGTGCTGCATGTGTAAATACACTTTGGGTTTTAAGGTTTTAGAATGAAAAAAANACTTTGGGTTTCAAGGTTTTAGAATGAAAAAAAATGCAGAATATCTCATCAACAATTTTTATATTAATCAGAATGTCATATTTTGGCTATATTGTCAAAATGTTCATATTTTGGCTATATTAGGTGAGATGCCATGTATTACTGAAATTACTTTTCCCTGTTTTCTTTTGACTTTCGGTAACATCGCAGCTAGAGAATCTAAGATTGTGCCCATGTTCTTGGCCGACGTGATCTTCCTTCTGGACAGCATGGTCTTGGACCACTGCAGACCTTTTTCTTCCCTAGGTTTGTGCTTGCT
>NW_023252223.1:0-884 GCF_002007445.2 Ailuropoda melanoleuca
AAAGGCATGCAATGGTCTGTGGTGGCACCATGGGGTGCGGCACTCTGGTTATCACATCTCCCGCTACAAGACGTCTTACCTGGAAAGGTCCATAGGGCAGCAGATGGGCGAACGGTGGAAATACGAGCTAGAAGATTCCGTGACTCCCCAACACACCCACTCTGCTCCCGCAGTGCACACCACCCCCTTCTCATAACAGGACAAAGAGCAAGTGCTTAACAGGAACGCCTTGGAGAAGCTGTGCTCTTAGTTTTGCTTTTAGTAACATGAGCCGAAATGGAAGGTTATGCTCCTGCTTCTCATTTGGAATTTTGTATGTAAACTTCAAATCAGATTCAACAAGGGCCATTTACGTAGAGGTCAGACTTTTAGATTTTCAACCAGTTCTGTGCTGTGTTATCAACTCCCCTCAACTCATAATTTTCCTCCGCATTCTGCCTCCCTGAGCTGTCGTGCAGTTCACATGGAAACATATCTTTGGATTTGTGTTCTCTTTTTCTCATCATCCAAATCTATGCCCTTGTACATTTTTCTTTCTACCCTCTGACCCCTCCATATTACCTGCATTCACTGGGAACTGAATTTTACTAAGCATGGTCCAAAGTGCCAGAGATACAAAGATACACAATCTCTGCTACTAAGTATCCCATTCAGTCAGGAGGGCAGCATCCGGGGTTCAGGCATGCAGAGGAGTGGGAGACAGAGAAAGTGGGTTTAGATGGGTGAGACAGGTGGTCAGGCAGGTTTCCTGAGAGAGAGAGTGCTTGAGATGAGTGCTGAAGGGTAAGAAGATGAGGCAGTGTGTGACCTTAGTAGGTACTTGGCCCTCACTTAGAAAGGATCCATGCTTTGGTTTAGTGTTCCGATGTCACCATCTTAAAATT
>NW_023252224.1:0-175 GCF_002007445.2 Ailuropoda melanoleuca
CCGAGACTCCTAAACAAGGGGGAAAATGCTAGCTATATCCTGCCCTCTTTGTGGCCATGCTACATAGACTCAAAAATATAGCCATTCTTTTTTTTTTTTAAGATTTTTTTTATTTATTTGACAGAGAGAGACAGCCAGCGAGAGAGGGAACACAAGCAGGAGGAGTGGGAGAGGA
>NW_023252224.1:213-581 GCF_002007445.2 Ailuropoda melanoleuca
TGATGTGGGGCTCGATTCCAGAACGCTGGGATCACGCCCTGAGCCGAAGGCAGACGCTTAATGACTGTGCCACCCAGGCACCCCAAAATATAGCCATTCTTACAAAACTCTTTGTCTTCCTGATTTAACCACCCAGAGAACCCTATTTTTTTTTTTTCTAACTCACACAGTGGTATGCTGGTGGCAGCTTTGTGTGAATGGGGATAAAGTCTATGAGGAATAGAAACTAAAGGTGGGAAGAGACAAAATAGGGAAGCATTTATTTCAACTACTGTCTTCAGGTTTTGGATCCTTCAGTAAAGAGTGGAGATTGAGACATGTCAGTCACGTTTAGCTCAAAAACTGTAATGATCAAAATAAATGTGTGC
>NW_023252225.1:0-4871 GCF_002007445.2 Ailuropoda melanoleuca
CAAAGACAGCATGGTACTGGCACAAAAACAGACACATAGACCAATGGAACAGAATAGAGAACCCAGAAAAAGGTATTAAAACCTACAATAATATGGATGAATCTTAAAAACATGCTGATTTAAGGAGCACCTAGGTGGCTCAGTTAGTTAAGTGTCCCGCTCTTGATTTCAGCTCAGGTCATGATCTCAGGGTCATGGGATCAAGCCCCACATCTGGCTCTGCACTCAGCAGGGAATCTGGTTCTCTTCCTCTCCCTCTGCCCCTCCCCGTGTTCATGCTCTCTCTGTAAAATAAACAAATTTTTTTTTAAAAAAATGCTGATTTAAGAAAGCCAGACTCAAATTCTAATGTACTGTATGATTTCACATAGATTTAGTCTTTGAACAGGCAAAACTATCATTGGTATTAGAGGGTGAAGCAGAGGCTGAGTTTGAGAAAAACTAAGATTGTCTGGCATGCGGTACACAGGAACTCACTGGGGTGATGGAAATGTTTTCTATTTCTTGACTGGGATCATGGTTACATGGGTGTAAATACATATGTATTTACCAAAACATCAAACTGTACACATATCATTTGGGGATTTCACTATACATACGTTTTATTTCCATAACAAATATATAATATGCACACAGTAGAAAACTCAGCAACTGTGCTTTGGACATGGTTAGCACTCAGTTTATGCTACCTGCTTTATTGGAGTTGTCTACCCCTGCCACATTCACAGCTGAGAAATGGGATCTCCTGGGGATAGTGACATGGTCTCTTTACATCTGCTTTTTGGTGTTTTTTTTCCTTAAGATTTTATTTATTTACTTGAGAGCCAGAGAGAGCATGAGCTGTGGGAAAAGCAGAGGGAGAGGCAGACTCCCCACTGTGCAGAGAGCCCGATGCGGGGCTTAATCCCAGGACCCTGGGATCATGACCCCAGCCGAAGGCAGACGCTTAACCCACTGAGCCACCCAGGTGCCCTGATCTCTTTACATTTGTATTCACATTCAGTGTCTAGCATAATGCTGACACTCCACGTGATATTTGTTCAATGAAAGAATGAATGAATTCTATTCATGCAATATCAGCATTACAAGTGTAGGTCTTCCATGCTAACCACCCATTCAATGCATAAAAACCCCTCTGCTCTCAGCTTTCTTGTATGAAGTTACCTAATCTGGGTTGTACTTTCACCACAGCAGGACAATTATCACTTCCTCAGGCAAACTATGTCATTGTTGTCCAGCTTAGGTTGAACAAAAAATCCCTTTCTCTAATATTTACGTTTAGGCCTACCAGGGGACCTCACAGTATAACAACACACTCTCTTCCTCATGGCAGGGGTGCCGTTGGCCACGCGGGAACAGTGAACAGGGCTAGGATGAGGCTGAGGTAGGTGAAGCACTTGCCTCAGGGGCCCTATCTAAAGAGGAGGCAAAAACCCAGTAAACAAGACAAACAGTATCTTCACGTGATATTTTCAGAAATCAAATAAGCAAACTACAGCCCGCAGAGCAAACCACAGTCCCCCAGGGCAAACCTCAAAAAGCTTAATGAAGATTTTCTCTCAGGGCTGAACCACGGGATTACATTTCAAGCTTCACCAAACCATAGCCTATTTTTTTAAGGGATATTTTTGTTTGTTCTTTAACAACCGAGAGACTAAGGCCTCCTATGCTGGCATAACAAATGAATCCACCTCCCAGCATGCCCGAAGGCTGCTTTTCCATCAGGCAAACTTGCAGTCTTCTAGTGATCAAGCAGCCTTAAGAATTATAATTTGCCTTTTCAGAAAGTGACAAAACAGACCTCCTGGAGCAAAGATGTCCTTAACCAGTTGTGATGTTACCTAGCCACTTCGGGAGAAACAAGAGGAGGTGGGAGGTTCAAATCCAGACAGCATTTGCTGCTTTATTACCCTCCCCCATCCTTTAACTTTCTCCTCTTTCATTCATTACAACCTACAGCACAGGGCTCCTCAGAACTATCCTTCCTTTAGCGCCTACCAAGTGCTGGACACTGTGCTTGGTACTTGTCATACCTATTTCTTCACTTTCATGACAGCCTTGCAAAGGAAGCCCTATTGTTTACTTTGACCTTATAAGACTCAGAGATGTGACGTATCTGTCTATCCCAAGGTCACACAGCTTACTTTGGTGTTAGGGCTAGGAGTCAAATCTTTGTTCCTCTAAGGTCAAAATACTGCACTCTTCAACATGCCCCACATTGACAGCCTTGGGCCTAGTTCCTGCAGAGGTAATTCTCCAACTTCATTTACATATTGTCATCTTGATTTTGCTGGATCTGTGTATTATTACCATAATCTACACTATTACAGACATAAGATTCTTTTATAAATCAATTCATTTTTTAGAATAAATTTTAAATAGAACTAAAGTAAAATTTTGAAGGCACTTTAGATCAATTCATGAATTGAAAATGAGTATCATTTGTCATACATGCAAAATAGAGACAAGGAAAGAAACACAATGTCATTAAGTTCTGGCCAGGCACTTTTGCCTACCAACAGCTCTGACCCTGAGACCTGTACATTCTGCTAAAAAAGGGGACACAAGCAAGTGCTAGAGAGGTGTTAAGGTCAAATTAGAATCCAACAGAGACTTTTCCTTTAATGGGATCAGAAGAATGAAAAAAAAATTAAAGAGAATTACTTTTTTGGAGCTCAAATCAATGTTACCTAATTCCATGTCTGGGTGACACCAAAATTCACCTTGAGAATCACCAGTGGCTGATGTTCCTCACACACTCAAGTACCACAGAATCTTTTGGATAGTTGTGCAGTGTCTTACCAACAATACATTCCCTCTCGGTCACCATGACCAAAGTCCTCAGGATGACAGGAAGTTGGAAGACCCATATTGTTGTCTGGTCTCTACCATGCACCAGCTATAGGATCTGAGACAAATTATATCAACTTTCTGAACCTCGGTTTCTTTCTTTTTCTTTCTTTCTTTCTTTTTTTTTTTTTTTTTACGTTACATGGGGCTTGAACTCCTGGCCCTGAGATCAAGAGTCACCTGCTCTACCAACTGAGCCTGCCAGGTGTCTCTGAACCTCAGTGTCCTTATCTGTTAAGAAGAGAACTATTCTTTCTTTTATTCTATAATCCCTTCCAGATCTAAAATTCTCTAAATTTAATCTCATCTTGCCATTTATATTATTTTTCCAAAATTCTTTTATTTAAATTTTATTCTTATGAACTAAAGCTCTATGGCCCTCATATTTGTCTTTGGTATAGGACAAATATAACTTACATGGTAAGATTTGAAAACCTTAATAGTTATCAGTCTGTCTAATTGCTTTAGTTTATGACTTAAGTAGAACGTCCTTGAGTATAAATTCACTATTCGATTCAAATGTCACAGAGAAAAAGTACCCAGAGCCAGACAAATGAATTCTAGAACTGGGTCTGCCCCTCACATGTCTATAGGACCTTGGGCTAGTATCTTACCCTCTATGACCCTGTGCCTTATACAAACATATGTGAATAATTCTTACCCTCACCTACTTTACAGGATTGTTGTGGGGATAAAATGATCTCACTGATGAGAAAATACTTGAAAAAAAGAAACCCAAGTTCAACATGTCATAGGATTATTCTTACTGTCAAATGAGATAAGAGCTGTGAGAGCACTTTGATAGTCTTATATAAATTGTCAGTTGACCTTGTACAGGTCAGTTAGTCTCTCTTGGCCTGTTTTCTTATTTAAGTAATAAACCCAATTAGACCCCTTTTATCACTAAAATTCTATAGTTCAAGGATTGATTTATGTCAAATATGATTATTGTTACCCCCACAACATATCACAGTCAGGATCACAGAAAAATAGACAAGAAAGACCAGTGCCTATAAGTTCTGGGTTTGCACATCAGCTTTGCCACTCCCTAGGTTTGTTGCCTTAGGCCGGTTCCTTTCTCTTTCCAAGTCTCCACATCCTCATGAGTAAAAAGAAAAGTTTTTGTGCTAAATCACTGTGGAACAGACCTTTGTTTTTTATGCCTCTCTAACATCTTTCTGTGATAACTCCCCGCTGCTCTTTCAGAGAATTAGCCCTACCCTAGTCCTCATCCATGTGGTCCATGTGGCACTAACCCCAGTCCCTGGACGTCCGTGACCCCTGGAACATACGATCAAGGCCTGATCAATGCTGGTTCCATTTTCCTGGCCATAGTGATTAACTCAGGGAGGTGCATTCACCCAAAATGGTTCATTGAAACCATCCTAGATTCTGCTGGAACTCTTAGGAAGAAACTTTTTTCCTAACAGGATTGTAAACCATAGCAATAATACAAACCTGGAGTCTTCCAGGTAGCCATCTGTCTCCCACATGGGAAGAGGCTTCCTGAGAATGACGCCAATTCAGAGGAAAGCAAAGAAAAATGGGGGATCCCTAATGACATCATCTGGGTTCCCAGATCCAGCCCTGTTTGAGGATGAACACCCAAAGTTGTCTAAGCCTCTAAATTATCTTTTCAGCTAAAGCTAGCTCGAGTTCGTGTCCCATGCAACTGAAGGAATTCTGACGGGTACAAAAAAGTTCTCAGACTCACCCTGTAGAGTCCTGGAAGTTCCCCAGTGGGGCCTTGGGGGACCCTGAAGTAAAGCTGGGGCAGACCAAATTAACTGACAGGAGGTAGGGCTCACGTGCCGCATTTACACAGACCACCCTCTCCTTTATTGGTTTTACACACTGGGTGGGATTTGTTTTGAGGGCAGGTTCCAAGAACACTTGAATTCATGGTTTTCTGAAGAGCTCTCTTTCTGGAAGCCAAAAGATGAACCTTTAAGAGGCAGGAGTTCTTTTTTTTTTTTTTTAAGATTTTATTTATTTATTTGACAGAGAGGTAAGACAGCCAG
>NW_023252226.1:0-1384 GCF_002007445.2 Ailuropoda melanoleuca
CCTGCCACATTACTGAATTGTTCTATAATTTCTAATAGTTTGGGAGTGGATTCTTTTGGGTTTTCCATATACAGTATCATGTCATCAGCGAAGAGAGACATTTTGACTTCTTCTTTGCCGATTTGGATACATTTGATCCCTTTTTGTCGTCTGATTGCTGTTGCAAGGACTTCTAGTACTNAGGACTTCTAGTACTATGTTGAATAATAGTGGCGAGAGTGGGCATCCTTGTCGTGTTCCTGATCTTAAGGGAAAGGCTTCCAGCTTTTCCCCATTGAGAATAATGCTTGCAGTAGGCTTTTCATAGATGGCTTTTATGAGATTGAGAAATGTACCCTCTATTCCTACACTCTGAAGGGTTTTAATCAGGAAAGGATGCTGTATTTTGTCAAATGCTTTTTCAGCACCAATTGAGAGGATCATATGGTTCCTGAGTCTTTCCTGTTGATACGATGTATCACATTGATTGATTTGCAAGTGCTGAACCATGCTTGCATCCCAGGTATGAATCCCACTTGGTCATGATGGATAATCCTTTTAATGTACTGTTGGATTCTATTAGCAAGGATCTTGTTGAGGATTTTGGCATCCATATTCATTAGAGAAATCGGTCTGTAATTCTCCTTTTTGAGGGGGTCTTTGCCTGGTTTGGGGATCAAGGTAATATTAGCCTCATAGAATGAGTTTGGTAGCTTCCCTTCTGTTTCTATTTTTTTTTTAAATCTTCACCATTTTTTTTAAAAGATTTTATTTATTTATTTATTTGACAGAGAGAGACAGCCAGCGAGAGAGGGAACACAAGCAAGGGGAGTGGGAGAGGAAGAAGCAGGCTCCCAGCGGAGGAGCCTGATGTGGGACTCGATCCCAGAACGCTGGGATCACGCCCTGAGCCAAAAGCAGATGCTTAACAACTGCGCTACCCAGGCGCCCCGTTTCTATTTTTTGAAATAGCTTTAGGAGAATAGGTATTATTTCTTCTTTGAATGTTTGGTAGAATTCCCCAGGAAAACCATCCGGGCCTGGAGTTTTGTTATTTGGAAGGTTGTTTATCACTGACTCAATTTCTTCATAGTTAATTGGCCTATTTAAGAAATCTATTTCTTCCTGTTTCAGTCTTGGTAGTTTATAGGTTTCCAGGAAGGCCTCCATCTCTTCCAGATTGTTTAGTTTTTTGGCATATAGCTGTTGATAAAAGTTTCTAATAATCCTTGCAATTTCAATGGTGCTGGTCGTGACCTCTCCCTTTTCAGTCATAATTTTAATAATCTCAGTCCTTTCTCTTTGTTTTTGNGAATTTCAGTCCTTTCTCTTTGCTTTTGGATAAGTCTTGCCAGTGGTCTGTCAATTTTATGGATTTTCTCAAAGAAACAGCTTCTAGTCCTGT
>NW_023252227.1:0-488 GCF_002007445.2 Ailuropoda melanoleuca
CTAAATCAGAATCTTGTCTCCCCAGAATTCCTATCTCAACAGAGGAGGTGGATATGACTGAGGGTAACTACGCCTTGACAACTGAATAATTTATCCTCATAGGATTTACAGATCACCCAGAGTTGAAGAGCCTTCTGTTTGTGGTGTTTCTTACTATCTATGTGATCACCATGGTGGGGAATCTTGGCCTGGTGGCATTGATTTTTATGGAGCGTCGTCTTCACACACCAATGTACATCTTTCTGGGCAACCTGGCTCTAATGGATTCCTGTTGTTCCTGTGCCATTACCCCCAAAATGTTAGAGAACTTCTTTTCTAAGGACAGAAGCATTTCCCTGTATGAATGCATGGCACAATTCTATTTTCTCTGCCTTGCTGAAACTGCAGACTGCTTTATTTTGGCAGCAATGGCCTATGATCGCTATGTGGCCATATGCAGCCCACTGCAGTACCACACCATGATGTCAAAGAAACTCTGCATCAAGATG
>NW_023252227.1:8457-9378 GCF_002007445.2 Ailuropoda melanoleuca
TTCCCCCCCCCCCCACAGCATTAAACAACTCTTATAAGAACTATAAGTCATAGCTAAATTCAAATGTCTGCAATTCTAATAAGGAAACTGCATGTATATATATATATATATATAAAGCCATGTAGCTTATACAGAAGTAATTCTAGATTGTGCTGGGTATATAGGATATGCTTGAGGATGCAGAAAGTGAAAATCACTGTGGTCTGGGGCATTTAGTTAAAACTTTCTTAAGTAGCATTATATGTAAACTATGCTTTATGTAAAGGATGAGAGGATTTAGAAATCTTGGCAAACCAACAGGAATAATGACATGGACAAAATTAGTTTATAGAAATGGATATAATACCAGGAAAAGGGATAAGAGAAGTGATTATATATAGATATTTATTTCCTTGGATATCCAAACTAAATTTCTTTAAACATGAAAGTCTTATTCTTAATCCTTCAAGATCTTCATTCGTAAGATGTAAATTTAACATACCTCTTGTATGCTGTTTTCAAGCATTCACTCCACTGGGACAGTATATGAAAACATTTTGTTCAGTTAAAAAATGTGTATATATGAAAATTGATTATAAATTTATTTATGGATCTTTAAACCAAAAAATGATGCTGAAATTTTTTGTCAACAATGAACCAAATATGGCTATGATAGATTTGTACACTATTTATGCATAAATTCATAAAGACCAACCTTTCCCACTTTAAGCGTTCTTCTTGGAATTATAAAAATATTCACGGGAATGCTGATTTTCAGAGTTGAGGTTATAAAGCTGACATTTTAGAGGAATGAATATCTCCTAGTGGTTTGTGTGCCTGTATCCAGAGATAGTAAGGGAAGTTTGAAGATGCTCCTCTCTTTGTTGTAAAAAGAAAAATTTGGAAGGAAAATTATACACACTCTAAATCAGAATCTTGTCT
>NW_023252229.1:0-1812 GCF_002007445.2 Ailuropoda melanoleuca
GGGGAGGTGTGGTTTGGAGCAGTCTCTGTCCTGTCTCGGTTAGGGTCTAGTAGGTCTTCTCTGGGTTGGGGGCATCGTTTGGGTTGGTCTCTGGGTTGACTCCCAAGGCTCTGCCCAGTTTCTGGCTGACAGAGCTTTTTCCTGTCTGCCTCCTGCTCCCTGCTCCCCCCACCCCGCCACACACAGTGTCTGCTCTTCTCTGGGGAACTTGGGTCCCTTCCTCCATCTTCCTCACTCCTCTGTCTTACTGTCCCTCTTGGGTCTCATGACTGGTCACGAACACATTTTCCTCACCGTCTAAGACATGTCTAGTCCCTTCTGTTCCTTAAACTTGCTCAAGAACCACCTTGTGCAGAAGAGATCCCTAGCTTAACCCCACCCAGCACAATCCCCCTTGGGGGGGTTCCTTGTTACACTTTGGGGTCAAGTGCTCTTGGTGGGTGCTAGTGACCTGGTTAGGTGGGCATTAGGTTGGACTGATTTCCCGAGATGAGCAACTGTGGCTCTTTTTGTTGGATGGGGTCTCCTACAGGGTAGAGGCCATGATTTCGCTGTTAATTTGGGGGACTCCTGAAGCCGGACTCCACGGGGTCTTCATGGTGTGTGCCATCAGACTGGGAGATCTTACCAGCGTCTGGACTCTTCAGGGGTGGTCACAGGACCCCCTGAGCATGGTGCAGGTTCTCTCCAAAATATGCCTTCTCTCTTCACCAGCTTAAGAGAAAGCCGGAAGGCCACTTCCCCCTCCCTGAGACTGTTTATATAGAGGATAGAGAGATTTGCCCTCCAGCACAGGAACATTTCCTCAGGGGAGGATGGGAGCTCCCCAGCGCCCTTGGACTCCCTGAGCACACACCTTGCAGATTCTCACACGGAAATGGGCAGGCAGAAGGCTAACTGCCTTCCCAATGGACATTCCCATCCTTGGGCTCTGGGCTACACTTTCTCCTCTCTCCCACGCCCNACACTCACCAGCCAGGCTGCCCTCTCCCCAGACTCCCCAGGAGCTTCCTGGCTGCCCCCTTCACTTCCTTATTCCTGAGGGTGTAGATGAGCGGGTTGAGGGCCGGGGTGACCACAGCATAGAAGAGCGAAACAGCTTGCCCCGCCCCTGGTCGTAACGGATGGTGGGCTGTAGGTAGGTGTATGCCACCACAGGACAGCTGCAGGAGCGCGGGCAGCTCGCAGATGAAGTGGTCTGCCCACCGCTTTCCTGCGGCCGCCCCGGGACCGCATGCGCCAGATGGCACGGGCCACGGCGCCCTAAGAGGCCAGGATGACAGAGGACGGCAGCAGCAGAATGACCACGCGCGCAGCAAACATCTGGCGCTCTGTGTCGTTGCGGCTGCCACCACAGGACAGCTGCAGGAGCGCGGGCAGCTCGCAGATGAAGTGGTCCAGCCGGGAGGCGGCGCACAGCGGCGGAGCGGCCAGCAGCGCGGTCTGCGCGGCCGAGTTGGCCAGGCCACCCAGCCACGAGGCGCAGGCCAGCGCGCGGCCCCGGCGCGGGGAGGCGAGCTCCGCGTGGCGCAGCGGGTGGACCACCGCGGCCGCCCGGTCCAGTGCCATCACCGCCAGCAGCAGGCACTCGACCGAGCCCATCGCCAGCGAGGTGCACAGCTGGGTCAGGCAGCCCGCGCGCTGCAGCCACAGCTCCGCACCGCACAGGCTGGCCAGCAGCGCGGGGGCCACGCTCGTGGTGAAGCCCACGTCCACCAGTGCCAGGTGGCACAGGAAGTACTACATGGGTGTGTGCAGGCGCGGGTCGCGCACGGCCAGCAGCACGAGGGTCGAGTTGCCCGCCAGGGTCAG
>NW_023252230.1:0-1564 GCF_002007445.2 Ailuropoda melanoleuca
CCCAGCCATTGCACTACTGGGTGTTTACCCCAAAGATACAGACGTAGTGAAGAGAAGGGCCATATGCTCCCTAATGATCATAGCAGCATTGTCCACAATAGCTAAATCGTGGAAGGAGCTGAGATGCCCTTCAACAGATGACTGGATTAAGAAGCTGTGGTCCNTATACAATGGAATATTACTCAGCTTTCAGAAAGAACGAATTCTCAACATTTGCTGCAACATGGACGGCAGTGGAGGAGATAATGGTAAATGAAATAAGTCAAGCAGAGAAAGACAATTATCATATGATTTCTCTCATCTATGGAACATAAGAACCAGGATGATCCGAAGGGGAAGAATGGGATAAAAAAGGGGGGGTAATCAGAAGGGGGAATGAAACATGAGAGACTATGGACTATGAGAAACAAACTGAAGACTTCAGAGGGGAGGGGGGTGGGGAAATGGGATAGACTGGTGATGGGTAGTAAGGAGGGCACATATTGCATGGTGCACTGGGTGTTATATACAACTAATGAAGCATCGAGCTTTGCATCGGAAACCAGGGATGTACTGTATGGTGACTAACATGATATAATAATAAAATAAAAAAATAAATAAAATAAAAGAAGAAAATAATCTATTACATAACCATAGCACAATTAAAAAAGCATATAATTTATTATTGATTAATACCATTATCTAATTCACAGTTCATATTCAAATTTTATCAGTTTTCCCCCAAATTCCTTTTTAAGCATTTGTTTTTGCTAAACATCCCCTTTAACTGATGTATCTTGTTAGTCTCTCTTAAACTCAATAGTTTCACAGCCTTTCTTTAGACTTCTTGACCTCAATATTTGTTAAAATAAAGACAGTTATTTTGTAGAGTGTCCTCAACATGTTTTTTGTTTGTTTGTCTCATGATTAGAATCAAATCAAGCATTTTTTAGCAGAAATGGCAGACGTGATGTGTCATCAGTGCAATCCATCAGGAGATATGTGATGACAGTCTGTCTCCACCTTGGCAATGTTAATCCTTGACTTCTGGGTTATGATGGTGACCGCCATATTTCTCCAATGAAATGAGCCGTTGTCATCTTTATAATTAGCAAATAAACAGCAGGGAGATAACTTTAGACCATGTAAATAGCCCAATGTCAAGCTGTAACCTAGAAAATTTTAGTGTCCATTGATGGTGCAAATTTGTTATTTTTAAATTTTATTATGTTATGTTAGTCATCATTAGTTTTTGATATAGTGTTCCATGATTCATTGTTTGCATGTAACACCCAGTGCTCCATGGGATACCTGCCCTCCTTAATACCCATCACCTGACTAACCCATTGCCCCACCCCCTTCCCTCTGAAACCCTCAGTTTGTTTTCCAGAATCCATAGTCTCTCATGGTTTATCTCCTTCTCGATTTCACCCCCTTCATTTTCCCCTTCCTTCTCCTAATGTCCCCCATGCTATTCCTTATGTTCCACATATAAGTGAAACTATATCATTTCTACATTTATTTGTTCATATTCTTATAAGACAAGTCTTTCTGTCATTTGTTTATCTATTTTTAATGACATAAA
>NW_023252231.1:0-3426 GCF_002007445.2 Ailuropoda melanoleuca
CAGTGATGAAGGACAGGACCAAACCTACACATGTTTTTTGCAGATGGTTATTTCTCAGAGGAAAATGATGGATCTTATTTGGTACTTTCTTCTCGATTTCATAACCTTCTCTTACCTTTAAGCCTGCAATTCTGAGTAGTTATACCCATTGGTGTCAGATGCAGCTCATTGAATTTAACAACTAGAAGTTCATAAGTGGTGATAATTTCAGTGAATTTGTGAAGGCTGAAGCAGGAATCAGTGGACTCAGGAAAAGAACACTCTTTTAGACTCCCATTTTGTAGGAGATGGAGAAAAATAGCTCTTAGTTAACTTTGATAGTTAAATGAAGAATTAGATTAGAGACAAACAATACATGTTTTTAAATTCTTAAACATAATTAAATAATAGTGTGACAAAGGCTGTAAAGAGGAAGAAGATGAAATAATCAATAGGGCAGGCTCTAAAGGAATCAAGGGCATATGGACAGGACAGGGAGAAGACATTTCTCTGACTGACACTGATGGGAAGGGGATAGCCAAGGGATAACATGGGTAAAAGGCTGAGATAATGTCCCCCCATAGCTTTCATTTTCCTCTGAGGTCTACAGGGCTTGGGCAGTATTCACTGATTTCAGTGGTATTAACTGGTAGTTAAAATGCTATTTTTAATTTCAAATGAGATATCCTAAAATAAATACTAGAGTATGTAGAACAAAATTGGGCAAGACTTTGTCCGGGATGGGAAAGGACAGAAAAGTTAGAAAGGAAAAGGCAATAAAATGGCCCCATTTAAGATAATTTATATTTAATACTTTAAGAGAAACACAATTTGAAAATCTCAGTGTAAAATTATTAAGTTGCTTCATATTCTATACGTATGTTATATAGCCATGTCAGATTATTGCTACCATCTAGAAGTTATTTTTGCTGCCTCTTTACTTTGATGAATTCAAATGAAAAAGGAAACACTTCTTCAGTTCCAATGTCCTGCAGTCTGGTGATCCAAGTTTAAAGTCATGCTGAAGATAAAAGAATACAAAAATCTACAAAGAAAGAAAAATGAAGGAAGGGAGGAAGAAATTGAAAAGCAACATTCCTTAAAAGAGTAAACAGAGAAGTGTATCAATATTTTTTTAAATTTTATTTATTTATTTATTTTGAGAGAGAGAGAGAGAGAGTTGAGGAGAAGGGGCAGAGGGAGAGGGAGAAGCAGAGAATCTCAAGAAGACTCCACTCTGAGCACAGGGCCCGACTCAGGGCTCAATCTCACAACCCTGGGATCATAACCTGAGCCGAAACCAAGAATTAGCACCTAACAACTGAGCCACCCAGGCTTTCCTCAATATTTTTGATATTTGATATCAATATAGCAATATCAATATATTTAATATCAGTATTTTTGCCCCATTATGGCATTCAAAACTTTTGACATCTTTGTGACAGATGAAAATAACATTTAAAAAAAATTTGTCTATTTTAGAGAGAGAGAGACCATGTGAGCAAGTGGGGGGAGAGGCCGAGGGAGACAATCTTCAAGCAGGCTCCCCACTGAGCACAGAGCCCAAGGTGGGCCTGGATCTCAGGACCCTGAGACCAGGACTAGAACAGAAACCAAGAGTTGTATGCTTAACTGACTGAGCCACCCAGGTGCCTCTGAAAAAAACATTTTTAAACGTCTGAGTGTATTTTTTTCAAACATCAAAAGCAGCTGAATTTAATGGTGAAGCATGTACTGATTGAAGCTATAAGATCTTTTCCACTTTCAACTCTCAGACTAAGCCTGTATTCAAAGCCAGAACAGCTGCTTTGATGAGAGTACTTCCAAAAATCTTGCCTTTCAGGATCATCAGACAGAGAAATCTTAATCACGTGAAGAAATCTTAACTGCAGCTCTGACACGTTCATTTCAAAATACTAATAACGAAGACCTTCTAAGTGAAAACCAATATATAAATCTTTGCTTGACTTAAATGAAATCTTATTCATGAGACATATGCACTCTTGTTTTGTTGAGTAAATTTCCAGATTATAAAAAGTTTTCAAATATGGAGACTCAACCAAATCCAACACACATTCGTACTTAAAATAGACATTAATTTCTTTACACCTTTAAGCAAATGTTTTAACTAATAATAAATACTGTCTCTTCTCAGTTTTTATTTTTTTGCAATCTGTGTGCAGTTTTATTCACACACTATTCCAAGAGTCTTTGAAATTATAATGTCCTAACAACTATCAGCTTTATCAATCCTAACACCATATATGTTTGAACAGATCCAATTTCCACCAAACCTTCCTGTTTACTCATTTCACTCTACTATAAACACTAATGCTCATGTGCCTTCCTCAGCCCTGGTTTATGCCATAATGTGAAATTACAGAGCTTCCTCCTCAATGATGGTAAAGAAGAGGCTGTCTATTCACAAGAGAAAAAAATCTCCAGCATTTATTGTAGGATTATGTGCTAAGAACTGAGCTAACTTTTTTACAGAGATTATCAATCTTTACAAAAACCATTAATAGTATCTTCATCCCACAGATTAGGAAATTTAGATACAGGGACACTCCTAGGAAGGCTGTATCCCCTCCCATACTTGATGACCTCATTGAGGAAATGAAACCATCCAATTGTAAGGTATGTTCCTGTCCCACCCTTCATCTGTGTGCAAATGCTCAGTCCTCCTCCTGATACCAAGAAAGAAGTTTCTCTGATCCTTTTTGAAACCAGTCTTTCCGCTTAAGCACTGGATCCTACCCTTCCCCCCTTTCTCAAGAAATATAGGCAGTCATTAAATTATTTCTCTTCTGCATCCTTTTTTACTGGATCATTCCCATCAGCATATAAACCTGCTCTCTTACCGCCCAGTTTTGAAGAAAACTTCCTTGGCCCCTTACTCCCCTCTGGCTATCTCATCCCATACTTCTATTCTTTTCTATATCCAATTCTCAAGTGAGTTGTCTATGTTGAACACCTCAATTTCCTCATCTTTCATTCACTTTTTAACCCACACCAATCGGGCTTGTGGCCTTGTCAGTTTTCAGACTCACTTATCTGTAGTCTCCATGTAGTCCAAAGGCAATGGGTGTCTCTCCTTACCTCAGTTTACTTGGCCTCTGGACCTGCCCTAGAAGCCAACCAACAGCAGAGTCCTGAGGATTCTCTGTCCCCAAGAAAGGCCTCTATATCATGTGTAGTGGCTATGAACATAAAAATGAAATCTTTCCACATGGAATATATTTTATAACTCTGTCTAATCATAGATTCTGGGTGGGTTTTCTTTTCTGCCTTTATAAAATCCTCAATCTAAAGCCTACTAACCCAAGAACTATGCACCATAAGCGATCTTGGCTTTTAAGTCTCTGTCAAAGACACTCAACATGTTGGGTGCATTCAGTCGGAAAATTATGACCATGTTAATTTTGTTAATCCTTTTCCCCCAAAGGC
>NW_023252232.1:0-635 GCF_002007445.2 Ailuropoda melanoleuca
CTACCAAACTCATTCTATGAGGCCAGTATTACCTTGATCCCCAAATGAGGCAAAGACCCCATCAAAAAGGAAAATTACAAACTGATATCCCTGATGAATATGGATGCCAAAATTCTCAACAAGATCCTAGCTAATAGGGTCCAACAGTACATTAAAAGGATTATCNGTACATTAAAAGGATTATCCATCAAGACCAAGTGGGATTCATCCCTGGGATGCAAGGGGGTTCAACATTTGCAAATCTATCAGTGTGATAGATCATATCAACAAGAAAAGAGTCAAGAACCATATGACCCTCTCAATTGATGCAGAAAAAGCATCTGAGAAAATACATCCTTTCCTAATTAAAACCCTTCAGAGTGTAGGGATAGAGGCTACATTCCTCAATTTCAGAAAAGCCATCTATGAAAAGCCTACAGCGACTATCATTCTCAATAGGGAAAAGTTGAGAGCCTTTCCCTTAAGATCAGGAACATGACAAGGATGCCCAGTCTCGCCATTATTATTCAACGTAGTACTAGAAGCCCTTGCAACAGCAATCAGACCACAAAAGAGTTTAAAAGTTATCCAAATTGGCAAAGAAGTCAAACTGTCTCTCTTTGCAGATGACATGATACTGTATATGGAAAACCCAA
>NW_023252233.1:0-252 GCF_002007445.2 Ailuropoda melanoleuca
CCTTAGAACCAAGAAACAAAGTGTGAGGGGAAAGCCCTTGAAGTCACGACTGCCTTATGGAATGTGGAACACGAAACAAGGTACTTTGTACCGTGAGTGAAACAAGACGAACACAGCACTGAGAAAGACAATTCGGCCAAAACCCACTTCCAACGAAATGCTTGCTCCCTAGAGAAATCCTGTCAAAACTGCTGGCGGCAATGGAACGAAAAGGCCCAAACACGTCCGTCAGAAACAACACCATACAGGGAC
>NW_023252233.1:380-549 GCF_002007445.2 Ailuropoda melanoleuca
GGAAATATCAACGATCATCATCTCTCGTGAGTAAGGGAGCATGAATGAAAACCTTCCGGATTTTCGAGGACTCAGCGCCTTTTTCATTGGTAATAAATCAGAGCGTCCAGGAAAACACCTCCAGTGAACAGCAGCCTTTTCACTGTGGACCCCGATTCCACATTGGTTG
>NW_023252234.1:0-582 GCF_002007445.2 Ailuropoda melanoleuca
CTATATTGTTATTAACTAATGTCAATTCTCTGTCTTTTTTTTAAATCACAAGTTGCCAGTGGCACTTTACTTTTTCTTTTTGACATACTGTTCTGCAACTTCCTGGGCCCTTTTTGCCCAGGTGCCGAAGAGCCGGGCATTGGCACAGGCCATGGGAAGCCTGGCAAACANGCCTGGCAAACACCTTGCAGTTCTCCTTTGTAGGGCTCTGGCTCTCTCCTTACGGATGTTCCGTGGGGGCATGACCCGGCCTGCCAGCCCACGCTGGCTTCTTCAGCAGAGCTGTCTCCCTCCTTGGGGGCCATGGGACTCATTTACAGGGACCATGTGGGCTTGTTCGGCCTTCGTGGATCCACTGAGATCCTGATGGTCTGTGCCACCTTCTCGTGGATGTCAGCCACCCGTGTCCCTTCCCAGCGGAAGCCCCTGCCAGCTTTGGTGGGCTACCTCATCGTGGCCCCCGAAGGGCTTGATGGGTCCCGATGCAGGGGGTGGTCGATGTGGTGTGCCAGGGCTTGCTGGGCCCTCTGTGCATCTGCCACCCCCGCTGCTTGAACCACATGGCCACCTGCCACTGCCAGT
>NW_023252235.1:0-1151 GCF_002007445.2 Ailuropoda melanoleuca
CTAGCAGTTACAGCCTCCAATTTTTAAAATTTTAAATATATCATTTTTGTTAGTTAATTATAGCTCAATAAATCTGGAAAAGATAAGTAGTGTTTTATTTCACCTTACCCATTATGTATGTGATAAATTTTTTAAAAATTTCTATTCAGTTATCTGACACATATCATTAGTTTCAGATGTAGCGTTCAGTTAATTATCAGTTGTGTTTAACACCCAGTGCTCTACACATCATGTGCCCTCCTTCATGCCCTATCACCCAGGTACCCCAACCTCCCCCCTCCTCCCCTCCAGCAAATCTCAGTTTGTTTCCTATAGTTAAGAGTCTCTCATGGTTTCTCTCCCTCTCTGATTTCTTGCCATTTAGTTTTCCCTCCCTTCCCCTATGATCCTCTGCACTGTTTCTCATATACGACATATGTAGGAAACCATATGATAATTGTCTTTCTCTGATTGACTTATTTCTCTCAGGATAATACCCTTCATTTCCATCCACATCGATGTAAATTGTAAGATTTCATGGTTTTTCATGGCTGAGTACTATTCTGTTGTATTTATATATACCACATCTTCTTTATCCATTCATCTGTTGATGGACATTTGGGCTGTTTCCACAGTTTGGCTGTTGTGGACATCGCTGCTGTAGACATTGGTGTGCAGGTGCCCCTTCAGATCACTACATTTGCATCTTTGGGGTAAATACCTTGTAGTACCATTACTGGGTCATATGGTAGCTCTATTTTTAATGTCCTGAGGAAGCTCCGTACTGTTTTCCCGAAGTACAGCCTCCATTTATGGTTGCGTCTCATTAATGGCCTTTTGATTTCGACTTCTTAAGATTTTAGTTCTTTTATTTCTCCAGAAAGGGATTCTCTAGTGTCTTCTGTGCTTTTTTCAAGCCCAGCTAGTATCTTTATAATTGTTATTTTGAAGTCTAGTTCCACCATCTTACTCATATCCATACTGATTAGGTCCCTGACAGTCAGTACTGCCTCTTGTTCTCTTCTTTGAGGTGAGTTTTTCTATCTAGTCATTCTGTCCATAGAAGAATAGATGAATGAGAGCACAAAATACTAAAATAGTAACAATGACCCCAGAGAAATATACTCCTAATAAATCAGAAGAGACCTGAAACCAAATAAATAAATGAATAA
>NW_023252236.1:0-4881 GCF_002007445.2 Ailuropoda melanoleuca
AAAATTAAAGCATTATTTTAGATGTTTCATAAATATGAAGTTATTTGAGTTAAAGGGTATTCTTTATAATATTTTTTTTCTGTATTTTTGTTAATAAAACTTTGCTTAATGACACCATAGTGATAATTGGTAGTTACTCTTTTTTTTTTTAAAGATTTTTTAATTTATTTATTAGAGAGAGACAGCCAGTGAGAGAGGGAACACAAGCAGGAGGAGTGGGAGAGGAAGAAGCAGGCTCCTAGTGNAAATCTTCAGTTTAGTTTGTTTAATCAATATCAGTTGGAAAGACACACACTTTAGTTTGGTCTAGTTGAGTGGTTCAGAAAGTCCCTTTAATAGATCATTCTTACTTATGAAAAATAATGTTCACTACTGACATGAAGTGAGAAAAATTAAAGCATTATTTTAGATGTTTCATAAATATGAAGTTATTTGAGTTAAAGGGTATTCTTTATAATATTTTTTTTCTGTATTTTTGTTAATAAAACTTTGCTTAATGACACCATAGTGATAATTGGTAGTTACTCTTTTTTTTTTTAAAGATTTTTTAATTTATTTATTAGAGAGAGACAGCCAGTGAGAGAGGGAACACAAGCAGGAGGAGTGGGAGAGGAAGAAGCAGGCTCCTAGTGGAGGAGCTTGATGTGGGGCTCAATCCCGGAAAGCCAGGATCATGCCCTGAGCCGAAGGCAGACGCTTAAGGACTGCACCACCCAAGCACCCCTGGTAGTTACTCTTTTAATACTGACAATTGAGAGAATTAAAATAGAAAACCCTTTGTTACATTCAGAATTTATAAGTCTAGGAAACAACTAGAAATATTCTAGAACACACCTAACATGTCCCAACCACTATTTGAGAATTTGGCAAATTTGTTATACAACTCATTAATCTAGTTGATTTAGCAGTGACAAATAATTTCTCTCAAATAACAAAACACCATGTGACTACTTAGTGAAATCCACACAATTATTCATGTTGTGCATTGAAGTCTAATAGTATGAACTTTCTTGTGCCCTCAGAATATGCATTCAAGCCAATGAAAAAATAAGTAGCAAGAGATTATACATCTCTTTATATGGCAAAAGAAATTCATGTGTATTCTATAATCTATATTCTATAATTGTAGCTGAACACAATGATGAAAAGTGTCCAATACTAAATAACACCAATGCTGACAAAAAAGTTGTTTGTTTACTAAGATGCATGAGCCCGTGTCTGAGGAATAAGCTTTGTATGTTCTAACTCTTTAGAGACACTGATTTTTAAAAGATGGAGATAGGTGAGCTAGAAGCTATGTGTGTCTTCTCCTAAAGTGAGTTTTCTTCACTTTGTTATTTAAATTTATAATTTTGCTACAGTTAAATTGAACAATACTCTTGAAAGACATCTGTCATGAAGAAGTTGAACACAGTACACTGAGATTATCTCGAGTAAAGCAGGGGGAGAGTACAAATCACTAATATTGAAGTACATCTTCTTTCTCATCATAAATCCTTTATAAGAATGGTTGAAATTTGGTTTTAGATTTATTTCTCTTCCATTTACAAGAACATATTGCTTTGAGGTGAATGCAATCCTGTATTCACAGGTTTCCATTAAGGGTGAGATTGTGTGTCTGCTATTCTTAAATAAACCTAAAATAATATTTTCCCCACATGTTTATGCAAGCTTTGTTTATAAAATGATTAAATCATAAAATATTTTCATATTGGATATGTTCATACTTGGCATTGATTGTTATAATATAAAGGAAGAACTCTGATAGTTATTTAATATTAAAAAATAGCATCTTTTGTCAATTTAGCATTAATTGATTCTTCAGTAACTTGCATTTTTTTTATTACACATTCTACTCTTTGGTTATTTCAGTCAAGATGTATAATTAGTTAAGCACTATTTCTGAATAAATTTGCAAGAGGATAGAATTTATTTTATTTTAAAGATCTTATTTATTTATTTGTCAGAAAGAGAGAGCACAAGCAGGGGGAGCAGCTGGCTAAGGGAGAATTAGGCTCCCTGCTGAGCAAGGAGCCCCATGTGGGACTCAATCCGGGACGATGGTATCATGACCTGAGCCAAAGCCAGAAGCTTAACTGACTGAGCCAACCAGGCATCCCAAGAGAATGGGATTTAAATCAAGCACATGATATTGTTTCCTTTAGGCCAGTTATTTATGTATTAACACAGATTTTAAAGTGTTGTAAGAAGAACTAAATTTCTATCTGATATAATCATACATTAATAGTGGATTAATATTGAGTTTATCATTTGGATATTATGAATAAAATCTTATTGTTAAAGAATAATAAAAAAAACACTTATTTTGGGGCGCCTGGGTGGCTCAGTCATTAAGCATCTGCCTTCGGCTCAGGGCGTGATCCTGGAGTTCTGGGATCGAGCCCCACATCGGGCTCCTCCGCTGGGAGCCTGCCTCTTCCCTTCCCACTCCCCCTGCTTGTGTTCCTTCTCTTGCTGGCTGTCTCTCTCTGTCAAATGAATAGATAAAATCTTTAAAAAAAAACAACACTCATTTTGATATTGTTCTGTAAAGATACAGTAGTTACCAGTTATGTTTTGGGAAATGAAGATCATGTGCTGTTTGCTTATGCAGTTATCCAAATGTTAACCACACANGGGGTTCCTCCGCTGGGAGCCTCTTCCCTTCCCACTCCCCCTGCTTGTGTTCCTTCTCTTGCCTGCTGTCTCTCTCTGTCAAATGAATAAATAAAATCTTTAAAAAAAAAAAACAACACTCATTTTGATATTGTTCTGTAAAGATACAGTAGTTACCAGTTATGTTTTGGGAAATGAAGATCATGTGCTGTTTGCTTATGCAGTTATCCAAATGTTAACCACACATACTAGCTATTTTCAGTCCTTTTCATCTGGGTTCATTTGCATGAAGCATGCTACATGGAGAAGAGCCAATTTTAGAAATTCAGCTGCTAGGGCTGGCTGAAAAACTGTAACATTGGAGGATGATCATGAAATGCTTAGTTTGAAAACTGGAAAATTTTAGGTAATTCTGTTGGTTATGTACTTATTAAGAATACAATGGAAAGTGTGCTTTATGTATTTTCTTTAATATCAAACATAGAGTTTATACGAACACAAGTTATCACTAAATAAAAGGAAAAAAAACCTGTCTGTATACACAAACAATTACCACAAAATATTTANCAATTACCATAAAATATTTATGTCAATCATTATTGAAAATATAGCTATGGATTAATATTTAAGCTCCAAGTATATGCATATCTCTAGAGCAGTAACAATGATAAATTTCAGCTGAATTATCTCTATGGCACTTATTCCTATTTTCCCCTATATTTGTGATCAAATTTTAATTATCTTTCTTGGTAAAGTCAAAGAACACCAAATGGTTTTTTTCACAATAGCCTTTGAAATATATATTTTATTTGCATTTGGATATATTCCCAAAATTTCAAATAAAATAATGACAATGTATTTTCATGACATTTATGACTTTTTCTTCTTTTTTCTCACTCCACCTAACCTGAATCCCATTATATGGTAAATATAAACATCCTTACCTGTGATGATTAACACGGGGCAGATTTTTAGAATCAAAACATGTTTATTGGTTCATAGAATGATTGTTCTAATATTTTTATGAAGCTATTTTCTTATTTTCAATTTTTTACTTTGTAATAATTGTAGGAAAAAAAAGTTGCAAAGTCAAATATTAGATTCCTAAAAATGTCCTCATGGCAACAGAATTACCCATATTTTTATACATAGAAAATGATTTTTCTTAGAGCCTTGATCCTTGAAGAATAGGTGGACTGGTTATAAATTATTTGGTTTACACTTTGTTTCATTGAATTTCAAAAAAATGCCACTATATTTGCATGTCCTTTGTTCATAGGTGGCTTTTGAAAAGTCTGATCACAGAACGATTATTTTGTCTTTATAAGTTGTTTCATTGCTTTGCCTGGGCCTCTAAGATTTTTTTTATCTTTAAAATGTAATAGATTTATTAATAGATACCTTGAAGTTGGTTGTCCTGGTTAATTTTCCCAAGTATCCAGGGGAACATTTTAATATATAAATTCAGGCCCCTCACTTAAACAAAGTCTTCTTAGATGATTTTAAATATTAATTCTGTTCTATTATTTTTTGTTTTTCAGAATATCCAATNGTTCTATTATTTTTTGTTTTTCAGAAGATCCAATAACACAAATGTTGCTCCTTCTGGCCTTTCATTTCCCCTACCTTCTCTTGAACCATTTTCTTTCTCTATATCATTGTCACTCCTTTTGTTGTTTTCCTGCCTTTTTTCAATATTCTGTGTTAATTTTTTTTGAGTCTATCCTCTTTTAGGCACTTGCATTATATTCTTCACTTTTAAGAAAATGGTGTATTCTCTTCCACTGTTTGAGTTTCATCAATTCTCTTTTTCTTTATTTTTTGTCTTTTTATATTCTTAGTTTTTTAGTTTCTTATTTATGGTGACTTTTTTATACTTGATTTTTTGCTTGAGTATATTTAAGTCCATTTGGAGTAGTGTCTTCAAGTTTTCCTCTGCTTTATGCTTGTATTTATAGGGATCATTTTACTCAATTGATAAGTGATATAATTTGTTTTCTGACTTTTGCAAAAGATATGTTAATTTTTTATTACTGTTTATGTTTGTGTTATTTGCCTGTTTATAGACTTCTTAGTTTGGGTATCCTCATGTCTGAGTACACAAAAGTCAGTTATTTAATGTTTCTTTTGCTTTTGTTTATCTAGTTTGTTTCGGTGATGGGAGGAGGGGTTACCTGCCTTCTAAACCTTTAGGTGTCTTATGATGTGCAGGACCTAAAATTTTCACTTTTGCTTTTTCCCCCCTACAAAATCTAATGGCCAAAG
>NW_023252237.1:0-649 GCF_002007445.2 Ailuropoda melanoleuca
GTTAAGCCTCAAATCAGAGCTCTGCCTGCCCCAGCCACCCTTAGCAGCCTTGGCCTGTGCCTCTGCCCCCATGCTGCCCTGAGCTAAGGGGGACAGCACGACCCTATGGTAATGGGAAACTCTCCACTCCTAGTGATGATGCTGTGAGGGTATTCCTAGTCCCCAGTGAAGNCCTAGTGAGGGTGCTCTGAGGGTATTCCTAGTCCCCAGTGAAGTCATGCAATGCAGCCAGTGATGAGACATCAGGATGGATGGTGCAAAGGAGAGTTTCACTGAGAACATGACACACACATTTAAGTGACAGAATAGTACGTAATTAAACATACATATATACTATGGAAGTGAAGGGAAAAGTAAGCAACGGGGTCAAAAAGAGGAATGGGAGTTCCGAGCAGCAGGCTGGAGTAGTCGGGGCTCGGGGGTGTCTCGTGGAGGAAGTGACCAGGAGACCGGTCACTGGTTACCACGGTGCGGCACCAGGGTACGCGCTCTGCCTGACCCGCGACCGCAGGGGCCTTGGGGGCGTTCTAGCTCCAGACGGTCTCCAGACTGCAAATCGGCCTGAGCTTAGCCTCTGGGGCCTGTGTTCTTTGCCCCTGGGGGTGGTGGCTCTTTCTCTGCTGCTTGTTTTGTTTTCCTCCGAGCTGCA
>NW_023252238.1:0-3831 GCF_002007445.2 Ailuropoda melanoleuca
TGAGACATTTCATCCCTTGGCCCAAGTTTTGATGAGGAACTCATAGGAGACTGTGATGTGGCTGGCCGAAATCTTGACTTAGGTGCCTGGCCATGGAACTAATATAACTCTCCTGGCAATAGCTTGATAGATTTGTTTGTGGTTTTGTTTGAAAGTTCTTTCCAAGTATTCCGATATGGTTATGTGTTCCATCAGACTCGTTGCCTCGCATCCTATTTTCTGCATTTTTATCAATCCATTCATCTCGGGAGATAATACATTTACAAAAAGGGCAGCTAAAGCAGGCTGGATGATCTCATTTATTGTGTGTAACACAGAAAACCATAGGAGGAGAGCTTCCAGATGGGCTTTAATGTCTACTAAAGATTCATCCTTCTTGTTTCATAGTTTTAGATAATAGACCAATCAGATCAACCAGGAAGGATTCTAGATATGCCTTTTGCAAGATCAGTTGCTATTTGCATTTTTTTTCTGTTTTATAAAAGGACCACATTGGATTTTGAGTATTATCTTCACAATTTTGCCATTCTGCTTTCTGTATCCATTTTTGGTCTTCACTGCCCTACCAATGATATAGATCTAGCAGCCCAGGGTCATTGGCCCTGATAATGATCTTTAACAAGTAAAGACTCAATACATTAATTCCTGAGAGGGAACAAGTCAAAGATGCCAATTTCCATCATTATTATTCAACAAAATACTGAATGTTCTAGCAATAGGGTAGCAAAAATAAATAAAGGAAATAGTATGTAAAAGAAAAAAATATATTCTTCTTGCATTATTTTCCATGTAGAAAACCCCAGGGTACATACCAAAAAATTATATATATTACATGAATATCAAAAGAATATTTTGTATATGTATTTTTAAAGATTTATTTTTTATTTGATAGAGAGTGAGGTAATGGTGGGAGATGAGCAGATGGAGAGGGAGAGAAAACCCCCAAGCAGACACCCTGGGATGGTGTCTGATGTGGGGCTCGATCTCAGGACCCCTGAAATCATGACATGAGCAAAAATCAAAATTCTGACACTTAACCAACTAAACCATCCAGTTGCCTCAGTTGTGTATGTATTAACAATAAACCCAAATATACTGAAACTGAAAACACTATACCACTTAGAGTCATGCTGAAAAATGTGAAATGATCAGATACATATATATGTATATATATATATATATATATATATATATATATATTCAATTACGAAGAGTCTATAGGTTGAAAATTTCAGTATAGTGATTACATAATTTTAAAAAAATGTAAATAAATGGAGAAAGAGTGTTGTCAAAGTAACCACAGCTGGACATTAGTTAACACTGTGAAGGCAGATTTATTAAACAACCACTGTCAGTAGGGATGTTAATGCTGAGTTCTCTTCTGATTTTTCCAGAAGTGATTGTGGAGTTTTAAATAGAGAATGGGGAAGTGAGATTCTGTGGGCTCAGTAAAGTCAGAGAAGTAAAGATATATAAAGGGCTGGTCACTGTAATTGTGTTATGCTCTGTTAACTGTAGATCAGCTGTGTATGTTAGCTGGCAATTATCAGAGTCAAGATTCTGTACTCCCACAGAGAATGGAAGACAGAGACAATTTTCTTATTTTTTTTAAATATAGTTATCACATGATGTTACATTAGTTTAAGGTGTAAAACATACTGATTTCACATGTCTCTGTGTTATGGTATGTTCACTACAAGTGTAGCAACCATTTGTTGTCATACAAAAATGTAACAATCCCATTGACTATATCCCCTATGCTGTACTGTTTATCCTCTTGGTTTCTTCATTCGAAACCTGGACACCTATATCACCCACTACTCCAGCACCCACTTTGGTCATTTGCATGTCCCCTCCAAATACCATCAGTTTGGTCTCTGTATCTATGGGTTTGTTTCTGCTTTTTGTTTGTTCATTTTTTTCTGTTTTTAAATTCTACAGATAAGTGAAATCACATGATATTTGTTTTTGTCTGACATATTTTACTTAGCATAATGCCCTATATGTCCATCCAAGGTGGCACAAATGCAACATGGCAATATATACAACAGAAACACACGGATATGTATATAATCTTTTTTTTGTTTAAATCCATGTGGGAGCAAAAAATTGGTGCAGCCACTGTAGAAAATAATATGGAGATTTCTCAAAAAAAAAAGAATTCCTCAAGATACAGTAATTTCACTACTTGGTATCTAACCAAAGGGGAAAAAAACAAAAGCAAAACAACAACAAACAAAAAATATTAGATCCAAGGATACAATATTGAAAGTGGCCAGGGGGAAGAGAAACCTTATGTACAGAGGTAAAAATATCAGAATTATATCAGACCTGCCTACAGAGACCTGGCAGGCTAGGAAGTGTTGGCAGGGTATTTTCAAAGCTCTATCTGAGAAGAACATGCAGCCAAGGGTCCTTTACCCAGCAAGCCTGTCATTCAGATTTGATGGAGAGATAAGGACCTTCCAGGATTGGCAAAACTGACCGAATTCATCACCACCAAACCAGCCCTATAGGAGATATTAAGGGGGGTTCTATAAAAGTAAAAAGTCCCCGAGAGTGATACAGAAAATAAATTTACAGTCTATAGAAACAAAGACTTCACAGGCAACATGATATCATTAAAATCATATCTCTCAATAATCACTCTAAATGTGAATGGCCTAAATGCTCCCATAAAACACCACAGGGTTGCAGATTGGATAAAAAATACATGACCCATCCATGTGCTGTCTACAAGAGAATGATCTTGAACCTAAAGATACATCCAGACAGAAAGTGAAGGGATAGAAAACAATTTTTCATGCCAATGGAGCTCAAAAGAAGGCTGCAGTGGCCTTCTCATATCAGAGAGATTAGATTTTAAACTTAATACTGTAGTTAGAGATACAAGGTGGCACTATACTTTTCTAAAAGGATGTATCCAACAGGTAGACATGACAATTATAAATATCTATGCCCCCAACAGGGGAACAGCTAGATACACAGCCAACTCTTAACCAGAATAAAGAGACATATAGATACAAATACATTAATAGTAGGGGACCTTAAAACTCTGCTATCAGCAATAGACAGATCACAAAAGCAGAAAATCAACAAAGAAACAAGAGCTTTGAATAACATACTAGACCATACGGACCTCATAGATATATATAGAACACTACACAACAGAACAACAGAAGTCTCATTCTTTTCGAATGCACATGGAACGTTCTCCAGAATAGACCACATACTGGGTCACAAAACAGGTCTCAACCAATACCAAAAGACTGAAATTATTCCCTGCATATTCTCAGACCACAATGATTTGAAATTGGAGCTCAATCACAAAGAAAAATTTGGAAGAAACTAAAAAACTTGGAAACTAAAACCATCCCCCTCAAGAATGATTGGGTAAACCAAGAAATTAAAAATCAATTTAAATAATTTATGGAGACCAACAAGAATGAAAACACCATGGTCCAAAATCTATGGGACACTGCAAAGTTGGTCCTAAGGTGAAAAAACATAGCCATCCAAGCCTCACTCAAAAGAATAGAAAATTTTAAATGCAGTTTTTATATTATCATCTCAAGAAGCTGGAGCTGGAACAGAAGAACAGGCCTAACCCACACATGAGAAAGCAGTTGATCAAAATTAGAGAAGAGATCAATGAATTATAAACCAGGAGAAGAGTAGAGCAGATCAAGGGAAATAGAACCTGGTTCTTTGAAAAAATAAAAAAGATCGATAAGCCACTGGCCAGACTTATTCAAAAGAATAGAGAAAGGGGATCCCTCCTACATTGTTGGTGGGAATGCAAATTGGTACAGCCACTTTGGAAAACAGTGT
>NW_023252239.1:0-262 GCF_002007445.2 Ailuropoda melanoleuca
CACACAGTCCAAGGAAATATCAACGATCATCATCTCTCGTGAGTAAGGGAGCATGAATGAAAAGGGTCAGGTTTTTCGAGGAATCATCGCCCTTCTCTTTGGTAATAAAGCAGAGCGTCCAGGAAAACACCTCCAGCGAATAGCAGCCTTTTCACTGGGGAACCCGATTCCACTTTGGGTGTAGGGGCCTGGGGAGGATCCAGGCCTTAGAACCAAGAAACAAAGTGTGAGGGGAAAGCCCTTGAAGTCACGACGGCCTTAT
>NW_023252239.1:475-716 GCF_002007445.2 Ailuropoda melanoleuca
ATCACCCTTCGTGAATAGGGAAACCTGAGGGAAAGTAGTCGCGGAAGCCTGAAGACAGTGCCCCATAGTGGTCTCTGAGATCCCACACAGTCCAGGGAAATATCAACGATCATCATCTCTCCTGAGTAAGGGAGCATGAAAGAAAACCTTCCGGATTTAGGAGGATTCACCGCCCTTCTCATTGGTAATAAAGCAGAGCGTCCAGGAAAACACCTCCAGCGAACAGCAAATTTTTCACTGG
>NW_023252240.1:0-989 GCF_002007445.2 Ailuropoda melanoleuca
GGGGGGATGGGGATGGGCACACTGTGAGCTGGTATTTCCAGGCTTTTGTTCTCTGGCAGCTTTCCCTGGCGTTTTGCTGTGCCTCTTCTGAAAGTCAGAGAAGCAGTAGCTGAATCTCAGCCTCTGTCTCAGAACAGAGGGATTGCAGACGATTCTCCATTGGACCCCTCTGGCCACTTTAACTCTATTTCTGTTGGTGCTGCTCAACCCTACAACGTCCCGGGATGTGCGCCCCACAGCCAGTGTCCCAGCCCTCACTTCCAGGGCCAGCGCATCTCTGTCCTTTGTGTTTCTAACACTGACAGCTGCCCCCGTGTGCTGCAGAGCTCCAGTTTTCAGTCTGGTGGTGTGCATTCCCAGGCTTACGGTCTCAGTCTGCTCTCTCGCCTGTGCCGGCCCCGCTCCCCAGCGCAGGTGGCTACCGCTTCCCGGTGCCCGAATGCAGCGGCTCCCTCCCTCTTCCGTTTATCTTCCGATATCTGTGCGCAGCTTCATGGCTCCCCACTTCATACCTCAATACTCAGCACTGGAGATGTTCATTTGTAGAGATCCAGATGTATCTTCCTGCATCTCAGGCTGATTCCGTGGGTGTTCAGGCTGGTCTGGTTACCTATCCAACTCAACTCAGGGGACCAGCTGAAAAAGGGGAACCCTACTCCTCCGCCATCTTAACTCCTCTCCCTAATGTATTTTTATATCTAATAATGGGATAGGAAAAAAATGTGTATAGTGACTGTAGCCTAGACATCTAATCAAAGATCAGTTTTAACCACTACAGCGAGGGTGCTATATTAGCAATAACACATTAAAGTATTTTAGAAAAAAATATTAAAGCCCAAACAAAATTTTTCTTACTGTATTTATTTCATTTCAAACTTAGTATTACTATTTTTATTTTCCAACAATATTTTAGATTTTTTTGGAGTTGTTACTAGAACAAAGCTGACTACATACAGAAACCAGTCAATTATTATATTGAAACACTCCTT
>NW_023252241.1:0-290 GCF_002007445.2 Ailuropoda melanoleuca
CCCCATAGTGGTCTCTGAGACCACACAAGTGCAGGGAAATATCAACGATCATCATCTCTCGTGAGTAAGGGCACATGAACGAAAACCTTCAGGATTTTTGAGGACTCAGCGACCTTCTCATTGGTAATAAAGCAGAGCGTCCAGGAAAACACCTCCAGCGAACAGCAGCGTTTTCACTTGGGACCCCGATTCCACATTGGGTGTAGGGGCCTGCGGAGGATCCAGCCCTTAGAACCAAGAAACAAAGTGTGAGGGGAAAGCCCTTGAAGTCACGACGGCCTTATGGAAGG
>NW_023252241.1:427-679 GCF_002007445.2 Ailuropoda melanoleuca
AAATCCTGTCAAAACTGCTGGCGGCAATGGAACGGAAAGGCCCAAAACATGTCCGTCAGAAACAACACCGTACAGGGACCGTCTAAGCACTATCATCACCCTTCGTGAATAGGGAAATATGAGGGAAAGTTGTCGGGGAAGCCTAACGAGAGTGCCCCATAGTGGTCTCTGAGAACCCACAAGTGCAGGGAAATATCAACGATCTTCATCTCTCATGAGTAAGGGAGCATGAATGAAAAGGTTCAGGATTTT
>NW_023252242.1:0-156 GCF_002007445.2 Ailuropoda melanoleuca
CCACGAGCTTTGGTTTTCTTTTTCAACATTCCTTTGGCTATGCAGGTTCTTTTCTGGTTCCATACAAATTTAAGATTATTTGTTCCAGCTCCGTGAAAAAAGTTGATGGTATCTTGATAGGGATTGGATTGAAGGTATAGACTGCTCTAGGTGGCA
>NW_023252242.1:339-760 GCF_002007445.2 Ailuropoda melanoleuca
TTTGACTCCTTAATTTCTATTTCTTCTGTCTCATCGTTAGTCTATAGAAATGCAACTGATGTCTGTGCACTGATTTTCTATCCTGCCAGTTTGCTGAATTCCTGTATGAGTTGTAACAAGTTTGAGGTGGAGTCTTTTGGGTTTTCCACATAGAGTATTACGTCGTCTGCAAAGAGTGAGAGTTTGACTTTTTCTTTGCGGTTTTGGATGCCTTTTATTTCTGTTATCTGATTGCTGAGGCTAGGACTTCTAGTACTATGTTGAACAACAGTGGTGAGAGTGGACATCCCTGCCGTGCTCCTGACCTTAGGGAAAAGCCCTCTGTTTTTCCCCATGGAGAATGATATTCCCTGTGGGCTTTTTGAAGATGGCTTTTATGATATTGAGGTTCTGTTCCCTCTATCCCTGCACCGTGAAGAGT
>NW_023252242.1:972-1256 GCF_002007445.2 Ailuropoda melanoleuca
GGTGAGAGTTTTTGCATCCGTGTTCATCAGGGATATTGGTCTGTAATTCTCCTTTTTGGTGAGGTCTTTGTCTGGTTTTGGTATGAAGGTAATGCTGGTGTCATAGAAAGAGTTTGGAAGTTTTCCTCCCATTTCTGTGTTTTTGAAACTCCTTCAGAAGAACAGGTATTAATTCCNTAGGTATTAATTCCTCTTTAAATGTTTGGTAGAAATCTCCAGGGAAGCCATCGGCCTTGGAGTTTTGTTTGTTGGGAGATTTTTGATAACTGCTTCAATTTTCCTTG
>NW_023252243.1:0-390 GCF_002007445.2 Ailuropoda melanoleuca
TGCTGTGTCAAATAAACACAGAAAAAAAGAGTCCCCTTTGAAAATAGGTGGGCAGACACGAAGGTACCTATATTGTGATCCTACTTTCAGAAACATCTGGAACAGATAAAGAGACAGAGAGAGCAGCTCAGGGGTTTTGAGGGTGTGGCCTGGGGGAGAAATGGGCAGGGAGGGCTTCTGGTTCAGGGACTCCTTTGGGGAAGGGGTTATTCCGCAGCAATGTTTTCTGGTGGGGTGGCACCACATTCTGAATATACTTAATGTGCATGATGCATTACATTGCAAACAAGTAATTTTATTTAAAGCAAATAATAAACAGTATACAGAACATGAAAAATTAAAGTAACAGTCAATATGTACCAGAGAGAAAGAACATAGGGGGAGGGCATG
>NW_023252243.1:435-585 GCF_002007445.2 Ailuropoda melanoleuca
AAGGGTAATTGCACAAGGATCCCTCCCTGCAGGGCTATGGGCCCTGGATGTGGCTCTGGGAGCCCTGCAAGAGCAGGACTAGGGGCAGGGGTTGGGATAGGGGCAGGGACAGGAGCAGGGACAGGTGCAAGAGCAGGGACAGGGACAGGA
>NW_023252244.1:0-613 GCF_002007445.2 Ailuropoda melanoleuca
GGGAGAAATGTTATTTTAAGTTCGTATCTGGATACCTATATTTCAAGATGTCTGAGATTCCATACAGTATACTAGACTCCGTTTTTGTGCTGGAAATTTAAAAAATGGAACAAAACAGTTTTCTTGTCACAATAAAATTTATATTCTAGTGGCTGGAGACAAAAAAAATAAATAAAAACATAGTATATAAAACATAGAGCAAAAAAGCAGGGTAAGTTGAAAAGTTAATACTAATGTGTCTCATTATTTTATATAGATATACTTTGGAAGATTTTTCTTTTCATATCGCATTTAAGAAGAACTCTGACACAGATGAAGGATTTGGCCATGCTCTGAGAAAGAACATTTTTTAAAAGATCTATTTATTGGTGGGGGGGGCAGAGAGAGAGNGGGCAGAGAGAGAGGGAGAAAGACTCTTAAGCAGACTGTGCTCAGCGTGGAACCAGATGCAGGGCACAGTCTCAAAACCCTGAGATCACCACCGGAGCTGAAACCAAGAGGTGGTCGCTTAGCTGACTGTGCCACCCAGGTGCCCCTAGAACATTTTATTTTATTTTTTATTTTTTTTTTTAAAGATTTTATTTATTTATTTGACAGAGATAGAGACAGCCAG
>NW_023252245.1:0-1307 GCF_002007445.2 Ailuropoda melanoleuca
GTCCCTTTGTGAGAGACAAAGGAACAGCCCTCACAGATAACCATCCGGAGGTTCCAGGAGCAAAGCGAGACAGACTGGCGTCCGGAGTGAAGCACAAGGACCTAAAGAGAGTCAGCTGCATCAGCAGGTCACGGCCCAGAGGCCAGGGCTGGGCCGGGTCACAANAGATGAGAGGTCCCTCTAGAGGACAGGGACTTTCTGGTGCTCCCCTAAGCTTGCTCCAGGCAAGGTCAAGGCTCTCAACTCTGACCCTAGCCAATCTCCTGAGGTATTAGCAGGGAAGGGCCCCGCCGCTGCTAGACCAGGCTGCAGGAGAAAGCCTCTCACCAGTTCTTGCACAGTTCACTTGACTGAAACCACGTGGAAGGACAAGACTACCCAAAGAGTGCCCTGCAGTGGACAGTGCAGTTCTACGCTGTGTTCTGTTCCTCATTAGAGGGACGGGGGGAAAATACCTGACCCTTCGGAACCTGAAATTCTTACTCAAAGCGAGTACTTTAGGCTCATCTCTCCTACAAACTTTTCTTGTCCAAAACCCTGAACCTGTCTCCCCTCTTCAGTTCCCTAATTCTGTGAAGGGTCCCGTATCCATTCGGTTGCCCAAGCCACAAACCTGAGTGTCATCCTAGGTTCCTCCCACTCCTCCACCCCTCCCAGCCAGCTGCCAAATCAATCCTCTCCTTTCCACACCCAGGCCTCACTATCTCCCCTACTGGTCTACCTCATTGACTTCCAAATTTCTGTAGTCTTCCCTTCTCTTCTTTATACATGTCCCTAAAATGTTATTTCTAAAATGCAAATCTGATTCTCTTCCTTTTAAGAAATCCTTTTGCAGTGCTCCATCTCCTAAAGGTAATGGCCCAAGCCCCCCGCCTCTCAGAGCCATTCCTCTCCTAGCCTCATCTGCCACCCCTTCCCACCAACACACGTCCAAGATCCTAACCACAAATGCATCCTATTCTCTTGAACCTCCACGCCTCTGCACATCAGGCTTCCTCTGTCTAGACTACACTTTCTTCTCCTCCTGCACACAGGGTGCGAGCACAAATGTCATCTCTTTTGTGAAGCGTTCCACCCAGGTGCACAATGTTAGTCACTCCCTCCTCAACACCCCCGCAGCACTTCTCAGATTGTTCCATCATTATCTGTATACCTCTCCCGGACCAGACTGTAATTCTTTTTTTTTTTTTTATCAAGCCTATTTTATTTTATTTTATTTTTTATTTTATTATATTATGTTATCACCATACAGTACATCCCCAGATTCCGATGTAAAGTTTGATGCTTCATTAGTTGCGTATAACACC
>NW_023252246.1:0-262 GCF_002007445.2 Ailuropoda melanoleuca
GCGGATGTTAGCTGGAGGTGTTTTCCTGGACGCTCTTCTTTAATACCAGTAAGGAGGGCGCTGTGTCCTTGAATTTCTTGAACTTTATCATTTATACCCACTTATTTAAGTGAGATGATATTCGTTGATACTTCCCTGGATTGTGTGGTGTCTCAGAGACCACTATGTGGCACTCTCGTCAGGATTCCGTGAACACTTTCCCTCATGATTCCCTATTCACGAAGGATGATGATAGTGCTAAGACGGCCACTGCACAGTGTTG
>NW_023252246.1:366-620 GCF_002007445.2 Ailuropoda melanoleuca
CAGGTTTGGCCAAATTTTGTTTCTAAGTGCTGTGCTCATCGTGTTTCACTCACGGTAACAAAGCACCTTGATTTTTGTTTCACGGTCTATAAGGCCACAGTGACTACAAGGGCTTTTCTTCGCACTTTGTTTCATGGTTCTAAGTGCTGGATACTTAGTAGGCACATTCAACTAGTGGGGAACCTGGGTCCCAATTGAAAACGCGGATGTTAGCTGGAGGTGTTTTCCTGGACGCTCTTCATTAATACCAATAA
>NW_023252247.1:0-5083 GCF_002007445.2 Ailuropoda melanoleuca
ATGGGAGGCCGCATCTAGGGCCTTTCTCCTGTGTCCCCAGATACACTCATGTGACAGCCACTCCATCCCAGGACTACCCACCCAGATCAGATAGACGTGCGGCTCGCTGGCCCTTGCCATTCCTGACCTCCTGCAGGTGCCATGTGATCCAGACAGATCCAGGACGTAGGAGACATTCAGTCACTAGTCACTGAAGAAATGAACGAATGCTTTCGAAGAGCTTATAGATAAGCGGGCTTAGCTTGTAAAGGCAGACGGGGCGGAGCACTGAAGTGTAGGCTCCTACCATCAATCAGGTACTTTATATAAAAATTTCTAAATCTAAAATCCCTCCTGCCGAGAGCTGTGCTGAGAGGGGCATATGCCTCCTGCCAAAAAAGAGGGCTGTCTCCAGCCACCGCTGCCAGCACCTTGGCCCGCACCCACCAGCCTCTACAACCAGCCCAGACCCCTCTCCCTGCATGCTCCGAGTCGGCAAAGGACAGCAAGGATGCAGACAGAGGCTCCAGGGTGCCGTTGCGGCCCACTCAGGGGCCCCAGAAGCTGGCAGGAGGCGGCAGCTACGACTGGCAATCTGCAGGGAGGAGGCATGCTGGAAAAGGAAGGGAGGCCAGTGCAGACCCTGAGGTCTGAGGCTGTGTCAAAGTTATTCGCAAGGCTGGCTGAGTTGGGCTCAAAAGCAGGTTTTTTAGAATAGATTTAAATTTACCAAAAAAGTTGCAAAGATAGTACAGAGTGTTCTCATATACTCTGCACCCAGTTTCCTCTATTATTAGCATCTCACACGAGCATGGTACGTTCGTCACAGGAAATGCACCGATGGTGATCTGTTGCTATCAGCTAGAGCCCACGCCTTATTCAGATTGCCTCAGAGTTTGCCTAGTGCCCCAGTTTTCTGTTCCAGGATCCCTTCCAGGCTGCCTCATTGTAATTAGTCATCCTGTCCCCTTAGGCTCTTCTTGGCTGTGACGGTTTCCCAGATTTTAATTTTCTATTCATTTGGGTTTTTTTAAGTATTTTTTTAGAGAGAGAGAGAGTGCAGACGTGAGTGAAGTAGGGGCAGAGGGAGAGAACCCCAAGCAGACGCCCCGCTGAGCAGAGAGCCGGACATGGGGCTCGATCCCATGACCCTGCGATCATGACCTGAGCCGAAACTGAGAGTCAGACGCTTCACCGACTAAGCCACCCAGGCGCCCCAGTTTCTCAGACTTTTTACAGGGTATGATAAGCTGGGCTGTTTTGAGAAGAGCTGGTTAGATATTTCATAGAATGTCCTTTAATTGGGATTTAGCTGATGTTCTTCTCCCAATGACACTGGAATTCTGGGTTTTGGGGAGGAGGGCCACAGATGCAAAGAGCCGTGCCCATCACTTTTTATCAAGGGTACGCACTAGCCACACGACTTCTCACTTGATGTTGACCCTGATCACTTGGCTGAGGAGACTGGTCAGCTTTCTCCACTGTGAAGTGACTTTCCTCCTCCCTGTTTCTGCCCTGTCCTCATCGGAGCGACGTCCCTACGTGCAGTCCATACGTAAGGAGCGGGGAGGTTGAATTTAGCTACATAAACTATTTGGAATCCTTTTGCATGGGAGGGTTGTCTCGTGTCCTCATTTATTTATTCAGTAATTTATTTACATCAGTATTACTCCATGGGTATTTACTTTCTACTTTGGATTATAAGCCAAGACTACTTTATTCTGTTCCTCAGATTGGTCTAGCCTTCCCTGTTGGGACCTCTTTCAGTTGGTTTCTTTAACATACCATCGATTGATTGATGATTGATTGATTGATTGATTGATTTTAAGCAATCCCTTACTTTTTGGCCCTACAAAATGTTTCAGGCTCACCTTATAGATTTCCTGACCCAGTCCTAGACCAGCCATTTCTCCACGGAGCTCCCATTCCTTTTACTGAAGAACGGTATTAGAAACCAAAATCTGGGTGTTAGGTGTGCTCATTGCTACAGAGGGTTCATTGCTTCTCGGTCTTCTCGGCTGACAGAGAAAGGAGAGACGTGTGTGGAGTAACTCATGCATCTTCACATCTATAAATAGTCTCTGTATGCCCGTCTGTATCTACATGGAGCGAAACATGAGTTCATACTGACACCTCCACCTCCCGTCCGTTATTCTATGGGTCATTCTAGTTTTTCCCCTTGCTTGGTGGTAACTTCCTACTCCAATAGTGAGAAACGTGGCTACCACCAGCGACCACCCATTTGCTTCGTTGTTCAACGCAGGTGTGCTTATGTAGTGGTTTCCGAATTGTTCACCTGCTCCTTCCCAGAGGAAATGGCTTTACCAACTAGAGGGCAGTGCCTATGTGCAGTTCTCTCTGCACGTGGTCTCACAGACTCTACAGTTTCTACAGCTACCTTCACCACCCCCTTCCGGAAGACTGCTTCATGCAATTATCCTACAGTTACATTATTTTTTCCACAATCTATATTCTATCCAAAGATCCCCAACCTCCTAAATGACTTTTGAAGAATTTCCATCCATTAAGGTTTACTCTTCTCTGTTATGAAGTTCTGTAGACTTTGACAAATGAATTGTGTCATGTAGGCATCCTCAAAGTATTACACAGAATAATTTCACCACCCTAAAGATATCCCTGTGCTTCATCTGTTCAATCCTCCCTCAAACCCCAGGACCTCTGGGAACCACGGATTTGCTTATTGTTTATATAGCTTGCCTTTTCTATAATGTCCCATGAGTGGACTTATACAGTATATAACTTTTTTATACTGGTTTCTTTCATGAATAAACATGCATTTAAGATTTATTCATGTCTTGGGGCTCCTGGTTGTCTCAGCCGATTAAGCGTCTGCCTTTGGCTCAGGTCATAATCCCAGAGTGCTGGGGTCAAGCCCCAAGTGGGGCTCCCTGCTCAGTGGGGAGCCTGCTTCTCCCTCTCCCCCTGCCGCTCCCCTTGCTTGTGCTCACTCTCTCTCTCACTCTCTCTCTTTCAAATAAATAAATAAATAAAGTCTTTAAAAAAGATTTATTCATGTCTTTGCATGATTTGGTAGTTAATTTCTTTTTATCACTAATATTCCGTTGTCTGGATGACTACAATTTGTTTACCCATTTACTTATTGAAGGACATCTTGGCTGCTTCCAAGTTCTGGCAATTATGAATAGACCTGTTATAAACAATGTGGGCTGGTTTGGTGTGGACATAAGTTTTCAAAGCAGTTGGGTAAATGCCCGGGAGTGCAACTGCTAGATCTTATAAATTACAACCACTTTTAATCTCTTTGCTCTGACAGAACATTGAACTACATAAAGCACTTCTTTTGCCCCCATCACAGCTCATTTCATCTGCAAACGAGCCCTGTGAGGTAGGTGTACCAAGCTGAGGTCTTAGTTCAGGAACTAAGTTAGGAACTCAAACAAAGAACTGGGTAGCTCTTGGGAGCCCATAGCATCAATGGCAAGACTGAAGAAGGTGGCCTGGAAAATGGGTGGCCAAGGTAACTAGTGGTGGTAGGACTCCAAAGATTTTGTAGAAATACTCTGGTTAAGGTGTTGCTTCCATTGGCCACCGGATGGCGCCGATGATGCTGTCAGAATTGATCTTAATTGATCCAGCGTTTTTAACTCACTTGCTTAAAATTCAAAGTCCTAGGCAGGGGCAACTTGTTAACCCAGATGGCCTCTGAGGATTGACCTCAAGGGTCTTACAATTAAGTGAAGGGGGAGCAAATACACACTATCCATGTCCCTACTCACTGGCCTAGGAGGTGGTGGGGCCACAAAGTGGAAAGAGTCCCTAAAAGCCCATGTAGAGTCTTTCTGTCCACCCTAACATCAGGGCAGTGATGTAAGAAGAAAACTTCCCTATTGAGGAGCCATTATGTGCTGGGGTCTCTGTGTTACAGATTTTAGGATTATCCTAACTCTACAAGGGGCGACCGTGGCGGACCTTGACCAGGCTTAGGAGATTACACTGCATGCTGGATGCCGTGGGTTTTAAAATGGGGAATCAGAAGTGCAGGCTCAAAATGTGGGCAGAAACACCTTGTAGGGCTTGGTCTTTAGAGAAAAAGTCAAAGCCTAGGTTCTAGGGTTAGGGTCTAAAATCTCAGTAAGAGCAGGATTCATGGATTTCTCATGATTTATTTTCTTGCGTTGAAATAAGATCTTTTGATGGATGTTGAGTTGCTCGACTACAAGGCTTGATGAGCATTGGTGTGCAAACCAGCGTAACAGACTGAAAAGTAGCCCTCCGAAGATAGCAAGTCCTCTGCCTGGACCTAGAAATGGTCCCTTATCAGACAAAAGGGATCTTTGCAGATATGATTAAATTTTAGGATGGGGGAGGAAGAGATTATCCTAGATGATCCGAGTGGGTCCTAAATGCAATCATCAGTGTCCTAAGAGAGAGGCAGAGGGAGATTTGACACACAGAGGAGGAGACAATGCGAGGCTAGAGGCAGAGATGGGAGTGATGTGGCGACAAGCCAAGAAATGCTAGCAGCTGCCAGAAGCTGGAAGAGGCAAGGAGTGGATTTTCCCCTAAAGCCTCTGCAGTCTTTTGATTTTGACCCAGTGACACTAATTTCAGACTTCTGGCCTTCGAGACTGTGAGAGAATGACCTCCTGCAGTTTCAAGCTACCCAGTTTGTGGTAATATGTTATATCAGCCCTAGGAAACGAATACACGCAGGAAATTACTACTAGGGAATAGGGCGAAAGTGAGTACGGTAGAAAGAGGGAGTGTTTTGGATAAAAGTAGACCTAAAGTCAAAATCTACTTGATAAGTAAGACTTTGGACAAGAACATTAACACAGGCTAGGTGTGTGGTGTGCATGCAGCCACGCCCCGTCTTGTGCCAAGGCCGACACGGCTAGTCGCTATCAGCATTGTTCCCCAGAGAGGGCTCAGAATACATTCCAGCACAGGTCTCTTGGCGTCTATCAAAACTGAGGTGTGATATTACACTCAGTGACCACTCCTGTAATGACGTTAACCATCATCCACTGGATACCTACCATGTACCACATATTTTAAATAAATATCCTATTTCATTCTCTTAACAAACCAAAGAGATAGTTCTTTTCTTTTTTTTTTTTTT
>NW_023252248.1:0-167 GCF_002007445.2 Ailuropoda melanoleuca
CTCCCTTACTCACGAGAGATGATGATCGTTGATATTTCCCTGGACTGTGTGGTGTCACAGAGACCACTCTGTGGCACTCTCGTCAGGTCCGCGACCACTTTCCCTCATGTTTCCTTATTCACGAAGGGTGATGATAGTGCTAAGACGGTCCCTGTACGGTGTTGTTT
>NW_023252248.1:481-707 GCF_002007445.2 Ailuropoda melanoleuca
GGTGTTTTCCTGGACGCTCTGCTTTATTACCAATGAGAAGGGCGCTGAGTCCTAGGAAATCCTGAACCTTTTCTTTCATGCTCCCTTATTCAGGAGAGATGATGATTGTTGACATTTCCCTGGATTGTGTGGGGTCTCAGAGACTACTATGTGGAACTCTCGTCAGGCTTCCGTGAACACCTTCCCTCATTTTTCCCTATTCAGGAATTTTGAGTATAGTGCTAAG
>NW_023252249.1:0-273 GCF_002007445.2 Ailuropoda melanoleuca
TTGCATCGATTCTCTGATTTTGGTTTTCAAACACCATCAGTCTTGAATTAATTCTGTGAGAGGAACCTCACGGTCTGTGTGGAATTCATAGTGGGCCCTGCAGTCACTACTAGAAGGGTGAACCTAATGGTCAAATGATTTAACTAGCTGAATTTAAGAATGCTTATCAGCATTTATTTTTTTCGACATTATAACAGATCTTGGCTCTACAAGTAGTACTTTTTTAAAGCACCTGTATTGAGATATAATTCATAGACCATAAGACAATTCAAT
>NW_023252249.1:307-573 GCF_002007445.2 Ailuropoda melanoleuca
TTTCAAGTGTACAATTCAGTTTTTTTAAGCATATTCACAGAGGCGTTCAACTGTCACCACAATCAATTTTAGAACATTTCTACAATTCCAAAAAGAAATCCTTTACCTATTGTTAGTCAGTCCACATCCACCCCAACCTTCTGCATAATATTGAAAAGAAGTATTAAAAAACATTGTTTCTTGTTCCCGATCTTAGGAGGAAACCATTCAGTCTTTCAAATTAAGCATGATATTAGCTGTGGGTTTTTCAGAGATATCCTTTATCA
>NW_023252250.1:0-160 GCF_002007445.2 Ailuropoda melanoleuca
ATCTCTTCTAGACCTCTGTTTTTCTCCACCACCGCAGGGATGCCGATGATTCTGACATTGGATCGTTTCATTGCGTCAGTAATCTCCTGTAACCTACATTCGTGGCATGGATTTTTTTAAGTCCAGCTTCTATTTTTGTTTTTTCTTCTACTAACCCATC
>NW_023252250.1:662-758 GCF_002007445.2 Ailuropoda melanoleuca
ACACATCATCCTGACCATTTTTACTCTGAATTCCATTTTTGATAATTTGGTTACATCCATATCCATTAGTTCTGTGGCAGAGGCCACAGACTCATT
>NW_023252250.1:1055-1168 GCF_002007445.2 Ailuropoda melanoleuca
CCGAAACACCGAGATCACGCCCTGAGCAGAAGACGGGCGCTTAGGGGCACCTGGGTGGCACAGCGGTTAAGCGCCTGCCTTCGGCTCAGGGCGTGATCCTGGCGTTATGGGAT
>NW_023252251.1:0-858 GCF_002007445.2 Ailuropoda melanoleuca
CTTCAATGTCTTTCATCAGTGTTCTGTAGTTTCTAGAGTATAGATCCTTCACCTCTCTAGTTAAGTTTATTCTGAGATATCTTACGGTTTTTGGTGCTATTGTAAATGGAATTGATTCCCTAATTTCTCTTTCTTCAGTCTCATTGTTTGTGTATAGAAATGCAACTGANACTGAGCATTGATTTTGTATCTTGCCACATTACTGAATTGTTGTATGAGTTCTAGTAATTCGGGGATGGAATCTTTTGGGCTTTCCATATAAAGTATCATGTCATCTGCGAAGAGAGAGAGTTTAACTACTTCTTTGCCAATTTGAATACCTTTTATTCTTTTTTGTTGTCTGATTGTTGTTGCTAGCACTTCTAGTACTATGTTGAACAATAATGGCGAGAGTGGGCATCCTTGTCGTGTTCCTGATCTTAAGGGAAAAGTTCTCAGCTTTTCACCATTGAGAATGATATTCGTTGTAGGCTTTTCATAGATGGTTTTTATGAAATTGAGGAATGTACCCTCTATCCCTACACTCTGAAGGGTTTTAATCAGGAAAGGATGCTGTATTTTGTCAGATGCTTTCTCTGCATCCATTGAGAGGATCTTCTCTTATTAATGTGATCTATAACACTGATTGATTTGCAGNCTCTGCATCCATTGAGAGGATCTTCTCTTATTAATGTGATCTATAACACTGATTGATTTGCAGATGTTGAACCACCCTTGCATCCCAGGGATGAATCCCACTTGGTCATGATGGATAGCAAACAAGATCCTAGCTAATAGGATCCAACAGTACTTTTAATGTACTGTTGGATCCTATTAGCTAGGATCTTGTTGAGAATTTTGGCATCCATATTCATCAGG
>NW_023252252.1:0-573 GCF_002007445.2 Ailuropoda melanoleuca
TGGATTTGGTAAGAGGATCATCCCCTAATCCCCCCTCTGCCTCCTCCCTAGCCACAGAGCCCACTGTTGCGCTGTCACCTTGAGATTCAGGAGACCACTGGTGTGGCACTCTTGAGCATGCCATCTGATGCTCCCACAGAAAGCACCAGCATCAGAAGCAATGGAAGGTTATTTAGATGAAGAAGCCAGAGCAGAGGGACACAAGAGCAGATTGGTTACAAGAAAATGCAAGACCTCAAATAAGACTTTCAGAAATATATCGGGGAGATTCCTAGATGGAGGAGAAGGGGATGGGGAGGGGCTTAATTGCTGCATGAGCAAAAGGTCAAGAATCCTAATAATTTGACATAAATATTAGTATAATTTTATTTCTGCTCATAGCCTGGCATAGCCCCTTCCAGCTATTTCCTTTACAACTGTCCTAGGTAATACATTTTTTTTTAAAGCCACTGGTTATNAAGCCACTGGTTATAATTCAAAGTAGCTACGTGTGCATTTCCTCAAAAATGCTACAATTATGTCCAAGTTTTTACCAGAGGTTTATCTAAATTAATTAGTGTATCAATTTACTAG
>NW_023252253.1:0-186 GCF_002007445.2 Ailuropoda melanoleuca
CTCACACTTTGTTTCTTGGTTCTAAGGGCTGGATCCTCCCCAGGCCCCTACACCCAATGTGGAACCGGGGTTCCCACTGAAAAGGCCGCTGTTCGCTGGAGGTGTTTCCTGGACGCTCTGCTTTATTACCAATGAGAAGGGCACTGAGTCCTCGAAAATCCTGACCCTTTTCATTCATGCTCCCTT
>NW_023252253.1:320-1046 GCF_002007445.2 Ailuropoda melanoleuca
GAAGGATGATGTTAATGCTAATACGGCCACTGCACAGTGTTGTTTCTCACAGAAATGTTTTAGATATTTTCGTTCCATTGCCACGAGCAGTTCTGATCGGATTTACCCATGAATCAAACATTGCATTGGAGGCTGGTTTGGCAAATTTTGTTTCTCAGTGCTGTGTTTATCGTGTTTCAACCATGGTAACAAAGCACCTTGATTTTTGACCCACGTTCTATAAGGCTGATGTGACTTCAAGGGTTTTATCTTCGCACTTTTTTTCTTGGTCCTAAGTGCTGGATACTTACAAGGCACATTCACCCAATGGGGAATCTGGTTCCCAATTGAAAATGTGGATGTTAGGTGGAATTGTTTTCCTGGACGCTCTTCATTAATACAAATAAGGTGGGCGCTGAGTCCTCGAAATTCTTGAACTTTTTCATTTATACTCCATTATTTAAATGAGATGATGTTCGTTCATAATTCCCTGGATTTTGTGGTGTCTCAGAGACCACTTTGTGGCACTCTTCTCAGGCTTCTGGGAACACTTTCCCTCATGTTTCCCTATGCACGAAGGATGATATTAGTGCTAAGACGGCCACTGCACAGTGTTGTTACTGACAGAAATTTTTTAGACATTTTCATTCCATTGAAACCAGCAGTTTTGATATGATTTACCCATGAAGCAAACATTGCATTGGAGACTGGTTTGGCCAAATTTTGTTTCTCAGTGCTGTGCTCATC
>NW_023252253.1:1251-2102 GCF_002007445.2 Ailuropoda melanoleuca
TCCTGGACGCTCTTCTTTAATACCAATAAGAAGGGCGCTGAGTCCTCGAAATTCTTGAACTTTTTCATTTAGACTCCATTATTTAAATGAGATGATGTTCGTTCATAATTCCCTGGACTGTGTGTGGTCTCAGAGACCACTATGTGGCACTCTCGTCAGGCTTCCGGGAACACTTTCCCTCATGTTTCCCTATTCACGAAGGATGATGATAGTGCTAAGACGGCCACTGCACAGTGTTGTTTCTGACAGAAATGGTTTAGGCATTTTCGTTCCATTGCCACCAGCAGTTTTAATGGGATTTACCCATGAAGCAAACATTGCATTGGAGGCTGGTTTGGCCAAATTTTGTTTCTCCGTGCTGTGCTGATCGTGTTTCACTCACGGTAACAAAGCACCTTGATTTTTGTTCCACGTTCTATAAGGCCGATGTGACTTCAAGGGCTTTATCTTCGCACTTTGTTTCTTGGTTCTAAGTGCTGGATGCTTCCAAGGCACATTTACCCAATGGGGAATCTGGGTCCCAAGGAAATGCGGATGTTAGCTGGAGGTGTTATCCTGGACGCTCTTCTTTAATACCAATAAGAAGGGCGCTGAGTCCTCGAAATTCTTGAACTTTTTCATTTATACTCCCTTATTTAAGTGAGATGATGTTCGTTGATAATTCCCTGGATTGTGTGGTGTCTCAGAGACCACTATGTGGCACTCTCGTCAGGCGTCCATGAACACTTTCCCTCATGTTTCCCTATACACGAAGCATGATGTTAGTGCTAACACGGCCAGTGCACAGTTGTTTCTGACAGAAATGTTTTAGGCATTTTCGTTCCATTGCCACCAGCAGTTTTGATAGCATT
>NW_023252254.1:0-164 GCF_002007445.2 Ailuropoda melanoleuca
CAGTCTCTTCAATAAACAGTGCTGGGAAAATTGGACAGCTACATGCAAAAGAATGAAACTTGACCACTCTCATACCATACACAAAAATAAACTCCAAATGGATGAAAGACCTCGATATGAGACAGGAATCCATCAAAATTCTAGAGGAGAACATAGGCAGCAAC
>NW_023252254.1:380-551 GCF_002007445.2 Ailuropoda melanoleuca
GTATCCAAGATCTACAAAGAACTTCTCAAACTCAATATGTGAGAAACAAATAAACAAATCATAAAATGGGCAGAAGATATGAACAGACACCTTTCCAATTAAGACATACAAATGGCTAACAGACACATAAAAAAATGTTCAAAATCATTAGCCATCAGGGAAATTCAAATC
>NW_023252255.1:0-798 GCF_002007445.2 Ailuropoda melanoleuca
GGCCAAAACCCGCTTCCAAGGAAATGTTTGCTCCCAGGGAAATCCTGTCAAACTGCTGACGGCAATGGAACCAAACTGCCCAAAACACGTCCGTCAGAAACAACACCGTACAGGGACCAACTTAGCACTGTCATCACCCTTCGTGAATAGGGAAACATGAGGGAAAGTGGTCGCGGAAGCCTGACGAGAGTGCCACATAGTGGTCTCCGAGACACCACACAATCCAGGGAAATATCAACGAACATCATCTCACTTAAATAAGGGAGTCTAAATGAAAACGTTCAAGAATTTCGAGGACTCAGCGCCCTTCTTATTGGTATTAAAGAAGAGCGTCCAGGATAACACCTCCAGCTAACATCCGCATTTCCTTGGGACCCAGATTCCCCATTGGGTAAATGTGCCTTGGAAGCATCCAGCACTTAGAACCAAGAAACAAAGTGCGAAGATAAAGCCCTTGAAGTCACATCGGCCTTATAGAACGTGGAACAAAAATCAAGGTGCTTTGTTACCGTGAGTGAAACACGATCAGCACAGCACGGAGAAACAAAATTTGGCCAAACCAGCCTCCAATGCAATGTTTGCTTCATGGGTNCTGCTCCCTGGGGAATTCCTGTCAAACCTGCTGGCGGCAATGGAACGAAAAGGCCCAAAATACGTCCGTCAGAAACAACACCGTACAGGTACCCTCTTAGCACTATCACCCCCTTCGTGAATAGGGAAACATAAAGGAAAGTGGTCGGGGAATCCTGACGAGTGTGCCCCATAGTGGTCTCTGAGGCCCCACACAGTCCAGAGAAA
>NW_023252256.1:0-1445 GCF_002007445.2 Ailuropoda melanoleuca
CTTTCCCTGGCGGTCTGCTGTGCCTCTTCTGAGAGTCAGAGCAGCAGTGGCCGAAATTCAGCCTCTGTCTCGGAACAGAGGGATCGTGGACCATTCTCCACTGGTGTTCTGGCCACTTTAACTCTGTTTCTGTTGGTGCTGCTCAACCCTGCAGCATCCCAGGCTGTGCGCCCCACNGTTCCAGGGCCAGTGCATCTCTGTCCTTTGTGTTTCCAACCCCGCCAGCTGCCAGTCGCCAGCCGCCCCGTGCGGGCTCCCGGAGCTCCCCGTCTCAGTCTGGTGTCTCACGGGTGCTGACCGCGAGTCCGCCTGCTCCCCCATGCAGGCGGCCCTCCAGCTGCCAGCCGCCAGCCGTCCCGCACATGCTCCCAGAGCTCCCGGTCTCAGCCTGGATCCAGTGAGCACACCGGAGCTCCAGAGCTCCGTGAGATGCTTGGTGGCGCACGCTCCCAGCTCACAGTCTCAGTCTGCTGTTTCGAGGGTGTGGGTCCGCAGTCCGCCTTCTCCCCGGTTCAGGTGGCCCACCAGCTGCCAGCCGCCCTGTGCGCGCTCCCGGACCTCCTGGTCTCAGTCTGGACCCAGTGAGCACACCGGAGTTCCGGAGTTCCATGAGATGCTTGGTAGAGCACGCCCCCAGCTCACGGTCTCAGTCTGCTGTCTCAAGCGTGCGGGACCACGGTCCGTCCGCTCTCCCGTGCAGGTGGCTACCACTTCCCGGCGCCCTGACACGGCAGCTCCCTCCCCCTTCTGTTTATCTTCCGATATCTGTGCGCGGTTTCACGGCTCCCCGCTTCGTACCTCGATACTCNATTCAGCGCTGGAGATGCTCATTTGTAGAGATCCAGATGTATCTTCCTGTGTCTCAGGCTGATTCCGTGGATGTTCCTGCTGGTCTGGTAGCTATCCAGCTCAACTCAGGGGACCAGCTGAAAAAGGGGTCCCCTACTCCTCCGCCATCTTAACACTCAAATCTATCTATTTATTTTCTTAATGGAATCTTTTATCAGCAGAAGCTTTGAATTTTGATAGAGACTAATTTATTCATTTTTCTTTTTGCTTTCTGTTACCTACTTATCAAACATTTGCCTATCTCTAGGCCAAGAAGGTATTTTCATGCATTTTTCTTGAAAAGCTTTAGGGCTTTACATTTTGGTGCATGATTTATTTCAAATTATCTTTTGTTTATGGTGTGAGAAAGGAGTTGAGGTTTCGCTTATTGGTTTCCATATGAACATCCAGTTAATACAGCACCATTTTTTGAAAAGACTTTTCCTTCCCTGCTGGATGGTTTTGGCACCTCTGTCAGAAACCAAATGACTGTGAAAGTGTGAGCCTGTTTCCAGGCTCTCTGTTTAGACCTAGTGACCTATTTGCTGATACCTATGTCACTATCATATTATCTTGTACTGTGGTTTTATACTGTTTTCAAGTCAGATAATTTGAGC
>NW_023252257.1:0-181 GCF_002007445.2 Ailuropoda melanoleuca
GAGAATAGGTAAGGCATGGAAATGCTGTGAATTTAAATTATTAAATTTATGTTGAGGTTTTTTTTTTTTTTTAAAGATTTTATTAATTTTATTTAACAGAGATAGAGACAGCCAGCGAGAGAGGGAACACAAGCAGGGGGAGTGGGAGAGGAAGAAGCAGGCTCATAGCGGAGGAGCCTGA
>NW_023252257.1:435-630 GCF_002007445.2 Ailuropoda melanoleuca
CGTTCCTGCCATTATGGTCCTTGTTAACTGCCTCACAGAAGTTTAGATTTTTTATTTGGGTTTATTTACAGAATCAGCCCTTTTCTTATGTTTTCCTCTCAGTGATTATGAAGGGATATTGTATCTTGTATTAGGTGTATGCTACTTTGTTCTCAACTTGTTACTGTAAGTTTATGTCCTCAAATTCACTGGCAG
>NW_023252258.1:0-5323 GCF_002007445.2 Ailuropoda melanoleuca
TGTGTGTGTGTGTGTGTGTGTGTGTGTAAATGTGAACGAAGAGGTCATGTGAGCACACAGCAAGATGGCAACCATGTATACGCCAAGAGAAAAAGCTTCAGAAGAAAACCTACCTTGCTGGCACTTTGATTTTGGATTTCACAGCCTCCAGAGCTGTGAGAAATAAATTTCTGTTGTTGAAGCTTCTCAGTCTATGATATTTTGTTATGGTGCCCCAGGCAGACTAATACAACTGTAAACTTGTATGAAATGTGAGAAAATATGAAATTTAGGGACAAGGGTGGCTATGACACGTTATCAGGGTGGTAATTAAGATTTCAGAAACTAGAGTCAGTCAGAACAGCTTTCCTATTTTCCTTGTTTTGTCACCTCACCAGACTTCAGTTTCTTCATTTGCATAATTGGAACAGTAATGGATCCTGCTTAATGAGATTGATCATATGTGTAATAGAGTCATGGCAGACCTTAAGTGCTCAGTTAATGTTAGCTGTTATTACTATTATTATGACATGAATATAGACAAAACATTGTGTCAATTTCATGTACTGAAAATGAACAAATGTGCTTATTATCTTTTATAAACTAAAATCACAAATGCTATACTTATAAAAGATTTGGTACAATTCTGATTTAATGTGAATGGAAACTAGTTTTTCTTTTTCTTTTGGAATTGGTGGTGGAAATCCTTTATTTTTCTGAATTTTTTTAATAGCATACTAAAATGATTTTTTTTCCAGTATGGTCCTATAGTGTCTGTGTTAAATACTTAATAACGTATTCCTTATTCTAAAGAATAATTACCTGTTTCTATAGCAGGATATTCAGAAACTCATTGAAAGTAACTTCTTGAAAGTGACACTGAAGTCACACATTGAGGCATGTGGAGAACACCAGAGTTCCAGGCAAAGGTGTTGGAACACTGCTGTTGGGTCAACGAGAAATGGGCAGAACTGGGGAGGAAGTGTCCCTCCAGCCATTCTAGCCCCACTGGGAAAGATAAGTCTGCAGAGGTTCAGAATCAATCTAGATTTTTGAAGGAATGCAGCTAACAAACCTTCTGGGGATCTGTCTACCTGGAAATTCAGTTTCTTACTTTACTTGGCAAAATTCTATTTACTGTTAAGAGAATTATGTGCAAAAGCCAGTAAAAGAGAAAAAAAAACAACAGAAAGCCCATCTTTTCCAGATTTGTTTAAGATTTATGGTTGATGGTTAATCTAACACCACAAAAAACAGTTTTTGATACGGGTCAGTGGCAGGAGTCCTGCCTTGGAGTCGTGGAATGTTTCCACAGAATTTTATTAGACAATGCCCTTTCCTGAAAAACAAATTAATTTAGGAAAGACCAGACAAATAAACTGCTCTCCTCGAGAACGGGCAATCCTGCAGTGAATGGCCTTCCTTAAGTGAGGGTCTGGGCACAGCATGAAGACTAATGAATTCCTTAGTCTCTTTCACTCTGGAGACGTGTACTTTGATTAGAGTCCGGGCTGTTTGCAACAGTTTATGGCTTCATACCTTTCTGAGCTTTGTAAGAGGTAAGACATATTGGTCAGTATTTCTCACAAACTGAGTGTATCTCCTCCAATTATCGCAACTACAATTGACACCAAGCAATTGAGAGGAGAAACTAATTTAACCTTCAAGCATTTCAAGGTGCTTTTTAAACTGCTTAATGTAGATCTCGATATCACAATGATTGACAAAGTATTATCAGTGTCACCATAGGAACCAGAAGCGTTTTACGGAGTCCTAAAAGGATCTGACACATTTTTCAAAGCACAGACCCCACTGTTACCACCTGCTGTTAAGAGGTGTCAGTTCTTCCCTGTCTCTTATCTCTAGCAGTCCTTGATCTTCATATTTTAAGATTTGTTTCACTGGTGAGACGAAGAAAAGCCCTTTTCTATTGTTCAATAGTTTCATTGTTTCTCTCAGCCTTACAAATGACAGTTGAGGTGCCTGCCTATCCCATTTGGTTTCTGGTATGGCTCTAGTTCATGACCCCTTGAATTCTAACAGGCTAGCTAGAACACTGCCAGGGAGCCCAGGACACTTAGCATAGATGAGGCGCTGCAGGGCAGATTCCAATTGAAAGCCACAGTCCCACTGTCAACACAAACGCTCCCTTTATGCTGAACTCTGGGCAGTTGGGACTCGTACAACAGTTGACACCTTTTCCTTCAACCTGGAGAGTGGCATCTTGAGGGTAGAAAGCAAAGGGCCTCTGTTTCCTGGAGGCCGTGATGTAGGATTCCAAAATGTATGTTTGCTTCTCCCCTATACCCCCACCACCAAATGTGCAGGATCAGCTTTGCTCTCCCATGAATTCAAAGAATCTTGTTACAAAAGGCAAATATTTTTCTTAGGGTGAGTAAATAAACATAACAAATCTGAGCAAATATCAGTTCATAATTCCTTTGGTGCTAAATTCCATGTGCTCTAAAGCTCTTTCTTGAGCTTGGGTGGAGAGGTTTACATTTTTTGTCCGGGTGATTTTTCTTTTTTTGTTACGTGAATTAAGGCAATAAAATTAACTAGACTGAGGTTGGATGAGGCTAACTAATTAGTCTACAGCCATTCTGCAGCCTGACTTAGGCTGTCTTGACTGACGCTGCAATTCACCTCATTTGGTGACCAGAGTGGGCAAACATCCCCCTGATGTGAGAAGTGACTCTGAAGTCAGAATTATTCAGACTACGTTGTTCAGGGACACCAGTCTTTCTCTCTTGCCTTCCCCAATCTTTGTTTTGAAATATTCCAACCTTGCAGAAGCGTTGAAAGAATAGCACGATGAACACTCACATACCCTTCACTTAAATTCACAAATGGTTAAATTTTATAACATATGTGTGCTATTTATCTATTATCATTTATCTATCTATCTATATAAATATGTATCTTTTCCAACTTCCTTTTTTTTCTTTGACCCATTTCAAAATAACATATAACATCATGTTACTCCTCCACTAAATACCTCAGTATTTAGCACTTAAGGATAAAGACATTTTCCTATATTATCACAATGCCATTTTCACTCCCAAGAATTTAAAAAGTGGTATAATATACAATAACATCTAAAATAGAGTACAGATTAAAAAATTTTTAATTGTCCTTTAAATGTCCTTCATAGCTTTTTAAAAAATCCAATCAAGGGTCATGTATTACATTTAGCTTTGATATATTTTCAGCCTTCCTTCATTTGGAACCACTTAAAAAAAATTATTTATTTATTTATTTAGAGAGAACGGGGGAGAGGAAGAGAGAGAATCTCAAGCAGACTCCCCGCTGAGTGTGGAGTCCAACGCGGGGCTCGATCCCAGGACCATGAGATCATGACCTGAGCCTAAATCAAGAGTCGGATGCTCAATTAACTGAGCCACCCAGGTGCCCCTGGAGCTACTTTTTATCTTTTATGACAGAAACAGGTTGAAGAGTATAGTCCAGTTGTCTTTGAATAGCTTACAGTTTGGATGTTACTGTTTATTTCCTCATGATTAGATTCTAGAAATTTTGTTGACAATACTACATAGGTGGCATTGTATACTTGCCATTTCATCATCTCTGGAGGCACGTAATACTAAACTTAATCACTTGGTTACAGTAGTGTATGAAAGCTCTCTTTCACAAAGGTGCCATTTCTCCTTTATAAGTTAACTAACCTATGAGGTAATTCTGTGTCCTCATATAAATAATGTGAATATTCTGTTTTCCAGCACACTTTCACCGAATGATTTTAGCATCAATGGCTTCATCCAGAATGGGTCCCCAAATAATGATAAGGATGGAAATATATAATTTTTAAATGAAAAGCTCATTTTTCTACTTACACGGGGGGTTGAATAAATGAAGACCGAAAAGAGGAGAATACACTCCCTTACCTGCTTGCACTTATGACTTCTCCAGAATTACCTTCCATCCATTTCTCACTGGGCACCAAGTCTGTAAAAATTACATAGATTAACCAGATAGAGGGGCAATTTCATTAATATAAATTTATTTTATAATTTCAAATTTATAGCATTTATTTTTTATTAATCCAATTTGTGAGATCCATGAGCCTGTTTCAATGAACATAATAACTTGATATTGGGGTCTCTGGATGGTATTTGAGGTCATGGCAGTTTCAACACCCAACTTACAGTTGAATTTTGTTTGGTTATCCAGTAAAAAAAAAGATACGAATTTTGTAAAAGATAGGAGTTTATCATGAAGTTTCAAGATGTTATTAATTAACCACTCTGGAAGCCTGAAAGGGATGCAAATGACAGTTTTAATTTTGAGTTGCATGGAATAGCAATATATAAAAAATAGTTTGCATTTCTTATCAATAAATATGCTAGATTAGAAGTAATCTAAACCTAAAATGATGATTAGAGCTAATTATAATTTAATGTTATCAATATGTTATGAATTTGCTCGTTGTGGCAAAAGTAAGCAGATATACCTAAGTCTTGCCTGGCATGTAATTGAACTTAAACCACATTTGTTGCCATAAAACTGTATAGTTTTTTTTTTTTTTAAGATTTTATTTATTTATTTGAGAGAGAGAGAGAGAGATCACAGGCCAGGGGGAGAGGCAGAGAAAGAGGGAGAAGCAGACTCCTTGCTGAGCAGGAAGCCCGGATGCGGGGCTCGATCCCAGAACCCTGAGATCATGATCCGAGCCAAAGGCAGACACTTAACCTACTGAGCCACCCAGATGTCCCAAAAATGTGTAGTTTTTGTTTGAATTGACTGCTATAGGCCTGATTTTGAACAAGATTAGTATAGAAATAAACATTCTTGTTCAGTACCATATTCAAATGTATATGAAGAGAATACAGGTAAGCTTCTCATAAAAGTGCTGGACCACGTAGCACTGCTGAAGGGTTTAAAGCCTTCCAGTGTGTTGAAGCCAGAGACCTGTGATGGCCCACAGGCCTCTATTCTTCCCTGGCCTCTCCTCTTTCTATTGCCCTCTTGATTTAGCCCACCAGGTATGCTCCATCCTGCCTTAGGGCCTTTGCATCTGCTGTCCCTCTGGCTCTCTCCCCACTGCCTTCATGTCTTTATTAAGCCACATCTTTTCAGACAGATGCACTCTAATCTCCTGATTGATTTTGTAGCCTCTGCTTAATTTTCCTGTTACCCTTATAAAATTTTCATATTATATAGTTAACCTTTTTTATTTCTTTTCTCTCTTTCTTTTCCTTTCTCCCTCTCTCTCTTTCTCTACCTTTCTTTCTCTCTCTTCGTTCCCTCCTTTCTCTTTTCTTTCTTTCTTTCTTTCTTTCTTTCTTTCTTTCTTTCTTTCTTTCTTCTTTCTTTCTTTTTTTCTTTC
>NW_023252259.1:0-2631 GCF_002007445.2 Ailuropoda melanoleuca
AAGAATCAGGTGACATCCTGTTTTCTCTATAAAATTAGTCTCTCATTGATCTTTTATAACCCAGAGTTAGACTCTTCAATTTAGCACAGGGGGCAACGTGATTTTCATCTGACTCATACCCCAAACACATTGAGATTGGGTTCCTGTTGCCATTTCTCTTTACCACTACCAAACAATCATCATTCATGCCCACAGTTATGATCATTTATTTAAGTATTCTGCCTCTTTCTCCCTCCTTAGTTAGATGAGGTATTTCTTGAGGGGAAGACTGAAGCATGTTTTATTTTTGAATTCATGGTGCCTAGCATACTACTTGGCACATACTAGATCCTGAATAGCATTTTTTAATTCGTCATCCCTTCTGATATAGAGAAGAAAAAGTCATTCCCCAGCAATAACACATTGCACCCCAAACTGCTTGCGCAGGGCAGTCTGGATCTGCCGGGATTTGAGACTATAGACCAGAGGGTTGAGCAGTGGTGTCATGAGGAGGTAGGCATTACTCATGGTGGTGTATAGAATTGGAGAAGCGTCCCAGGTATAGCGATGCAGCACTGCCAAGCTGATGAGGGGCAGGTAGAACACAAGCACCGTGCAGAGGTGACAGGCACAGGTGTGCAGCGATCTCCAGTTTCTGTCTGGAGTCTCCAGCTTCATTATAGTGCCCAAGATCNGCACATACTAGATCCTGAATAGCATTTTTTAATTCGTCATCCCTTCTGATATAGAGAAGAAAAAGTCATTCCCCAGCAATAACACGTTGCACCCAAAATCACTTGCGCAGGGCAGTCTGGATCTGCCGGGATTTGAGACTATAGACCAGAGGGTTGAGCAGTGGTGTCATGAGGAGGTAGGCATTACTCATGGTGGTGTATAGAATTGGAGAAGCGTCCCAGGTATAGCGATGCAGCACTGCCAAGCTGATGAGGGGCAGGTAGAACACAAGCACCGTGCAGAGGTGACAGGCACAGGTGTGCAGCGATCTCCAGTTTCTGTCTGGAGTCTCCAGCTTCATTATAGTGCCCAAGATCTTCACGTATGAAGCTAAGATGAAGACCACATCCACCACAAATGTTCAGAGTACAAAAGCCAACCCATAGGCACTGCTGGAAGAGACATCCCCACAGGCCAGGTTCAGCACATCTGGGTAGTAGCAATAAGAGTGTGAGAGGATATTGGCCCCACAGAACAGAAAGGTCCTAAGCAAAAAAGGCAGAGGAGCCAGCAGAGTGGCCCCTCGTACCAAGGCGGCTCCACTAAGGCAGGCAACGGTGGAGTGGGTAAGGATCCTGGTGTAGTTGAGTGGAGCACAGATAGCTACCAAACGGTCAAAACCCATGGCCACCAGGACTCCTGATTCTACTGAGGAGAGGGTGTGGATGAAGAACATTTGGGTTAGGCAGGCTTCCAGGCCAACATGGTGGGCATCAAACCACAAGACAGTCAAGACACTAGGCATTGTAGACAGGGAGAGGCCTAGGTCAGTGAAGGCAAGCACGGCCAAAAAATAGAACTGAGGTTCATGAAGATTCTGCTCTGCTGTAACTAGGATGAGCAAAAGAGCATTACCCACAAGGGCTATGAGGTACAGGACACAGAAAGGGATGGAGATCCATATATGTGCAGCCTCCAGACCAGGAAAGCCAATGAAGGAGAAAGTGGGCGAATTAGAGGCAGTGCTATTAAAAGCCAACATGGATCTACGCAGGACAGGAGTCCAAGATGTTTGCAAACCTATAAAGGAGAAACCATGTGTCAGGAAATCTGAAAGCCAAATTTAAAGTAAATAGATTATTAATGCATGGAACTACCAAATTCAGATATGGAGAACTCAAAATTGAGTTTATAATTATTTCTTTTTTTTTATATTGGATGGCAACTAAGCACATGAAAAGGTGTTCACCATCATTGTTTCTTAGGTAAATGTAAATGAGAAATTGAATAAGATACTATGAGTAGAATGGCTAGAATTTAAAAGACTGAAAGTGCCATATGTTGGTGAGGATGTGAACAACAGGAACTCTCATACATAGAACGCAAATGGTACAGCCTCCTCGAACACATTTTGGCGGTTTCTTATAAAGTTACACATGTACTTCTCATACAGTTAGCATCATCCAGCAATTTCACTTCTAAGAGTTTTCCCAAGAGAAATAAAAACTCATATTCACCCAAAGACTTGTACGTATTTATTCATAGCAGCTTTATTCATAATAGCCACACACACANCGTATTTATTCATAGCAGCTTATTTCTTAATAGCCACACACACACACACAAAAACCCAAAACAAACCAGAAACGAAATATACAACCACTACTGATTGGACAAACTGTGGCCAATCCATATAATTGAAATCGGAAAGGAAGATATTACTGATAGATGAAACAGCATGAATGGATCACTTACTCCATGTGAAGGAAGCAAACGTAAAGTCAAATGCTATATGACCTCCTTTATATGAAATTCTAGAAAAGACAACATCATAGTGAGAGTTGATCAGAGGTTTCCAAGGTGGAGCGGGAGTGTGAAGAGATAGGCTGCAAACAGGCAGAACTACTGGGGAGATGAACGTGTCCCATACCATGACTGATTACATGACTTCATATGTTTTTAAAAATTCATCAAATT
>NW_023252260.1:0-304 GCF_002007445.2 Ailuropoda melanoleuca
TCGAGCACTCAGCGCCCTTCTCATTGGTAATAATGCAGAGCGTCCAGGAAAACACCAACAGCGAACAGCAGCCTTTTCACTGGGGACCCCCCATTCCACATTGGGTGTATGGGCCTGGGGAGGATCCAGCCCTTAGAACCAAGAAACAAAGTGTGAGGGGAAAGCCCTTGAAGTCACGACGGCCTTATGGAAGGTGGAACAGGAATCAAGGGGCTTTGGTACCGTGAGTGAAACACGACGAACACAGCACTGAGAAAGACAATTCGGCCAAAACCCGCTTCCAACGAAATGCTTGCTCCCTGGG
>NW_023252260.1:353-583 GCF_002007445.2 Ailuropoda melanoleuca
AAATCCTGTCAAAACTGCTGGCGGCAATGGAACGAAAAGGCCCAAAACACGTCCGTCAGAAACAACACCGTACAGGGACCGTCTTACCACTATCATCACCCTTTGTGAACAGGGAAACATGAGGGAAAGTGGTCACGGAAGCATGACGAGAGTGAGCCAAGTGGTCTCTGAGACACCACACAGTACAGGGAAATATCAACGATCATCATCTCTCGTGAGTAAGGGAGCAT
>NW_023252261.1:0-1401 GCF_002007445.2 Ailuropoda melanoleuca
ATGGTGGAGGGATCTTTTCAAGAAAGGATGCTGTATTTTGTCATATGCTTTTTCTCCATCTATTGAGAGGATCACATGGTTCTTGTCCTTTCTTACATTAATGTGTTCTATCACATAGATGGATTTGCGAATGTTGAACTATTCCTGCAGGTCAGGAATTAATCCCTCTTGGTCATGGTCATTAATCCTCCTGATATACTGTGGGATCCTACTGGCTAGTATTTTGGGAGAATTTTTGCATCCATATTAATCAGGGATATTGGCCTATAATTCTCTCTTTTGTGGGGTCTTTGTCTGGTTTGGGGATCAATGTAATGTTGGCCTCATAGAATGACTGGGAATTCACAGTGCATTTCTATTTTTTTTTCCTTTGGAATCCTTTTAGAAGAATAAGCATTAATTCTTTTTTTATTTTTAACTTTTTTATGTTCAGTTAGCCAACATACAGTATATCATTAGTTTTTGATTTAGTGTTCAACGTTTCATTAGTTGAGTTAACACCCAATCCTCAATTCCTCTTTATAGGATTGGTAGAATTCCCCTGGGAAGCCATCAAACATCGACTCATGTTTATTGGATGATTTTTGATTACCAATTCAATTGCATTTCTGTTTATGGGTCTGTTCAGCTTTTCTATTTCTTCCTGATTCAGTTTTGGTAGTTTCTATGTTTCTAGGAATTTATCCATTTCTTCCAAATTGACCAATTTGTTGGCATGTAACTGCCCATAATATTATTTTATAATTGTTTGTATTTCTGTGGTGTTGGTTGTGATCTTTCCTCTTTCATTCATGATTTTTGGTCCTTTCTCTTTTCTTTTTGATAAGTCTACCTAGGACTTTCTGGATGTTATTAATTCTTTCAAAGAACCTGATCTCAATTTCATTGGTCTGTTCTACTGATTTTTAAATTATTTCTACATCATTGATTTCTGTTCCAATATTTATTATTTCTGTTGTGCTGGATTTTGGTTTTCTTTGCTGTTCTCTTTACAGCTCCTTTATGTTACATTGTAGATTTCAGACTTGTCATATTTCTCGAGGAAGGCCTGTACTGCCTTATACTTCCACCTTTGCTGCAGCCCAAAGCTTTTGGACTGTCATGCTTTCCTTTTCATTTCTTTCCAGGTATTTTATTTTAATTTTTTTAAAAAGATTTTACGCATTTATTTGACAGAGAGAGGGACAACCATTGAGAGGGAACACAAGAAGAGGGAGTTGGAGAGGAAGAAGCAGGCTCCCAGCGGAGGAGCCTGATCCTGGGCTCGATCCCAGAGCACCGGGATCACGCCGTGAGCCGAAGGCAGACACTTAAGGACTGAGCCACCCAAGCGCCCCTCCTTCCAAGTATTTTAAATATGCTTTAATTTCCTGGTTGACCCATTCATTCTTTAGGAGGATG
>NW_023252262.1:0-699 GCF_002007445.2 Ailuropoda melanoleuca
CTGCCCCTCCCCCACTTGCATGCTCTCTTTCAGATAAATAAATAAAATCTTTTAATAAATAAATAAATAAATAAAGTTCATCCTTATACTGTATAAGTAGAATGGGGGTTTATTTCTCTCCTTTGTTGAACATCTACCAGCCTAACAACAGGAAAATATTTAATACCACACATTTACTGAGTCATTATTCATGCATATCCTATACTAAGGATTGTAGGAGTGTAGAAAGACACAAATATAAGTAGGTAAAACGAATAATTCGGTCAAAAATGTACTAGGTGCAGTAGATGTTTTACAGTGGAAGGAGAGGGAATATGCCTCTGAAAGCAGGAAATTAAGCTCCCAGGTGAAAAGTACACTCCCTGCACCAGGTGGTAAAGTGGCATCCTTATGAGCAAGAGAGAGGGAATTTAGGGCCAAGAGTGCTATATAAATAAAAGCCTTCTTAATTCCTCCCTAATTTACTACCCCAAGGACAAACCTCTTTGTCTTGTCAATTCTTCACAAATTTATCATTTCTTTGTCTAAAAGGCATAAAAGCTGCCTGATTTGGTCACTTCTCTGAGTCTCATATTTTTTATGGGGCTCCCATATGTACGAAATTAAATTTGTTTTCTCCTGTTAATCCGTCTTATGTCAATTTGATTATTAGGCTACTGAAAGGACCTAGAAGAAGGGAACAGTTTTGCACCTCTACAC
>NW_023252264.1:0-985 GCF_002007445.2 Ailuropoda melanoleuca
CCCTCATCTGATCTGGCTGATTGCCTCCGGCTCCAGCCCTGCAAAGGCTGCAGGGCGCCCATGAGCAACGAGGCAGCACCCCCACTGCCTTCCCGCCCCAGCCCACACCCGGTCCTTTGACGCGTGTGCCTCCTGTCCCCGCAAGCCAGGAGGTGCCCAGCCGNGTGCCCAGCCGTCAGTGTCTCCTGCATGCCCACTTCCCCGCCTCGGTTTCCCCAGGAGCCCTGGATCATGACAGGGCTCACGGTGCCCTCCCCAAGAGCCTCTGCAAAGAGTCTATATTCTAGACTGCAGGACATAGTTATTGAGTGGAAGAGGGAGGCCCAGGGGTGGGGAGGGGAGGCGACCCAGTAGCATGGTGGAAACGGACAACTCGGGATGACAAGGTCAGCTGCTCCAGCTCGGCCTGCACAGACAGGAAAGGCACGGTCACTCCCTGCCCCCATTCACTCAGCAAGCACTCCTTGGAGCCTCTGGCTACCCCCATCCACGGCAGGGTGCCCCCCAGACACACATGGCCTGCAAGGCCAGTGTGACCTCAGTCAGCTGTGACAAGGTCTGCAGCTGTGGAAGCCCACCACTGCGGCCCCGGGGCCAGCCATGGTATGGTGCTGCCCTTCCAGGGGCCTGGGGAGCCCAACGCACTTCCCCGCGCCTCCCTCGCTCACTGGCCGGTGTGGCAAGAAAGCCCCAGAAGGGCCACTAACCCACAACAACACCCCCAGACTCAGCACATGAGAGGGGGTCCACATGGGGCGCTGCACCCCGAACGCTGGGGTGGGACACACAGGAAGAAGCTGGGGCTCTTACTCTCTGAAGGTAAAACCTTCCAGAGACCAACCTGGCATGTCCCTACCTCCTCTCCTCCCACCTAAGACAACCATCTGTGGGCTGCAGACAGGCCAGGAGGCTGGCAGCATCTTCTAGACCCGCAAGAAGTGAAAACAGCCCAAACGCCCCACGGGGTGAAGAGCCAGCATGGCCG
>NW_023252264.1:1242-2109 GCF_002007445.2 Ailuropoda melanoleuca
GCCAGTGATCCCAAGAGTCCCCCTGCTTGCATGTCCCAAGGGCTCCCAGGGACCCAACCCAGCGACAGCAGTGACATGCAAGGTGGCAGTTCCCACCTCATGGGACCCTCAGGGTGAGACCGAGTTTCTGGACAATTCCAAGGCCCAGAACCCCAGGGTTGAGCATGGGGCTGTGGGACACACAACGTAGTGGGTTGATGGCATCGCCCAAATTCATGTCCAGCCAGGTCCTCACAAGGGGACCTTACGTGGAGACAGGGTCTTCGCGGATGTGATCAGTTAAGGATGGAGACGAGTCCACTGTGGGCTGAGGGTAGGCCTGCCACCCGTGACTGGTGTCCTCGTAAGAAGAGGGACATCTGAACCCAGACACGGAGGGAGGCCGGCCGTGGGACAACCGAGGCAGAGACAGCAGGGATGTGTCTACAAGCCAAGGCACGCGAGGACCGTCAGCACCAGCAGAAGCTCTGCCCTGGAGCCTCCAGAAGGAACCAGCCCGGCCCCTCCTCGACTCTGGGCCTCCCGTCCCCAGAACAGTGGAGAGTGAACTTCTGTCGCTGCAAAGTCACCAGCTGTATGGTCAGCTGCCAGGGCCACACACGCCAGGGTGCCCGTAAGGCTCACGCCCTCCCTGTCCACCAGCCATCCCCGCCCTCCTGGAGCCCACAGGCCCCAGGGGAACCCCTCAGAGCAGCNGGGCAGCCAGGGCCTGCCCACACAGGCCCCGGAGAACAGGGCAGGGGACTCATCCTGCCTCCCTCCTACCTGGGAAGGCTGAGGTGGGTCTCCAGAGGCATCAGGGAGCCTCCTTGCCCCCAGAAGAGCACGCATCTGTGGGAAGGAAGACAGTCCGCGAGAGGCTGAGCT
>NW_023252265.1:0-1705 GCF_002007445.2 Ailuropoda melanoleuca
CTTTTTGGAATATTTAAAGAGATCAAACCTAATCCATTAGACGAGAAGAGACATCTGGGCGGCTTGGGTTTTAATTCGGTCTCTGCCCATGAAGTTTTTTGGGGGTGGAGAGGTCAAGGCGGCTGGCTTATTGGTCCCTGAGCAACTCTCCTCTGCCCATTAGGTTTTATTTATTTATTTTTTTTTAAAATATTTTATTTTTATTTATTCGACAGAGACAGAGACAGCCAGCGAGAGAGGGAACAGAAGCAGGGGGAGTGGGAGAGGAAGAAGCAGGCNCTAGTGTAACATTGTACATCAACTATACTTCAACTTGTTAAAAAAGAAAGAATTACTCTTTACATAGATGACATTGTTTATGAGACATAATCATCTTTCATTATTTGCTAAATTAATGGCATTTAATGCTCAGATTTTTATATGACATATATTCGGTATGTTCATTATTGACTGTCAGGAAAATTGCTTTTTGGAATATTTAAAGAGATCAAACCTAATCCATTAGACGAGAAGAGACATCTGGGCGGCTTGGGTTTGAATTCGGGCTCTGCCCATGAAGTTTTTTGGGGGTGGAGAGGTCATGGCGGCTGGCTTATTGGTCCCTGAGCAACTCTCCTCTGCCCATTAGGTTTTAAACAACCTTCCCATGCTCAGTTTTTCTCATCTGTAAAACGGGGAAAAGTGGGGATGCTAACAGTACTCATAGGAGTTCATGTATGTTTGTAAGGATGCCTGGAAGAGACAGTCACTAAATAATTATAAAATTAATGTTTATACCCACTTCAGTTGGGCTTCTGGTGGGTTTTAGGTGAGGGTGAATTTCAATAGAGACCATTAAAGAGGATTTTCCTTAGGCATCATTAACTGCACATTGCCCCATTGGGCATATCTATTGCTCATAATCTTCTTCTGTTGTTGGCCTCAGGAACTCCATTACCTCCTCAGTGCCTTTTGCTCATCTCTATACTCTGTTAAGAGTTAAAGTCCTATGGTGACTGCAGTTCCCATAAACAACCATATGAGGAAAGTTCTGGGTANGAAGTTCTGGGTGGAATGAAGGGTGGTAACAGGTGACCGCAGCCAAGGTGTGGTTACTGAGAGCCAACTATTTGCCTCCCAGTATGTCAGAAAAGACACTGTCTGCTCTGTGGGCTTCCCATCTTCTGACTTGGAGGAGATGGGCAATGCAGGGACACGGGTAGGCAAGTGACAGCGGTGGCTGGCTGGCAGGCTGCTAGATGCCATCATAGACCACCCGGGCTTCCTGGAACAGCTGGTAATGCGCAGGTCAGTCCCCCAGAACCCCTGAGGCGATCATGGCCACTGGTGATACTACAAGGCAGGACTTTGGGGGGGACTGGGACAGATCTTAGAAGCTCTCTGCTGTACAAGGCATTGGCCTTACAGGTGCTAGAACTGGATGAGGTCAATGGAGGCCAAAGATGGGCATTTAGGATTAGGCGTTTTTTCTTTTGGGGGTTTGTTTGTTTCTTTTGGGAGGGAGGGAAAAATGCGTGGGTCTAAACCTGAGGTTACAAACCAAATCTGTAGGGTCTAGCACCTACAATCATGAGTGAAAGTGAGTAAGTGGTCTGCGAGTAACACAGGCTTGGGTAGGGATTGTGTCCAAGTATGGGGAACAAACCTATCTCATCATTCATAAACCAGACCCAGCCACCGGATATCATGAATGCAGGTCCCAGGT
>NW_023252266.1:0-172 GCF_002007445.2 Ailuropoda melanoleuca
CAGTCTGCCGTTTCCAGAGTGCGGGTCCGCGGTCCGCCCGCTCCCTGGTGCAGGTGGCCCGCCAGCCGCCCAACGCGCGCGCTCCTGGAGCTCGCGTTCTAAGTCTGTTGTCTCGCGGGTGCCGTCCGCGAGTCCGCCTGCTCCCCTGTGCAGGTGGCCCGCCAACCGCCAG
>NW_023252266.1:184-1143 GCF_002007445.2 Ailuropoda melanoleuca
CGCTCCCGGAGCTCCCTTCTCAGCCTGCTGTCTCAAGCGTGCGGGTCCGCGGTCTGTCCGCTCCCCCTTGCAGGTGGCTACCGCTTCCCGGCGCCCTGACACGGCGGCTCCCTCCCCCTTCTGTTTAGCTTCCGATATCTGTGCGCGGTTTCACGGCTCCCCGCTTCGTACCTCGATACTCAGCGCTGGAGATGTTCATTTGTAGAGATCCAGATGTATCTTCCTGCGTCTCAGGCTGATTCCGTGGATATTCCTGCTGGTCTGGTACCTATCCAGCTCAACTCAGGGGACCGGCTGAAAAAGGTGTCCCCTACTCCTCCGCCATCTTAACCTCCTCTCCTGGTTCTTGACCCTATTCTTGTTGATATGATCTATCACACGGATTGATGTGCAAATGTTGAACCATCCTTGCATCCCAGGGATGAATCCCGCTTGGTCTTGATAGATAATCCTTTTAATGTACTGTTGGATCCTATTAACTAGGATCTTGTTGAGAATTTTGGCACCCATATTCATCAGGGATATCGGTCTGTAACTCTCCTTTTTGATGGGGTATTTGTCTGGTTGGGGATCGAGGTAATACTGGCCTCATAGAATGAGTTTGGTAGTTTTCCTTCTGTTTCTATTTTTTGAAACAGCTTCAGGAGAATAGGTATTATATCCTCTTTGAATGTTAGGTAGAATTCCCTGGGGAATCTGTCAGGCCCCGGACTTTTGTTTTTGGGGAGGTTTTTGATCACTGTTTCAATCTCTTCATAATAATCAGTCTGTTTAAATAATTAGTTTCTTCTTGTTTCTGTCTTGGTAGTTTATAGGTTTCCAGGAAGGCATCCATTTCTTCCAGGTTGTTTAATTTATTGGCATAAAGCTGTTGATAAAAGTTTCTAATGATCCTTCCTATTTCATTGGTGTTGGTTGTGATCTCTCCCCTTTCATTCATAATTTTATTAATTTGGGTC
>NW_023252266.1:1399-1478 GCF_002007445.2 Ailuropoda melanoleuca
TTGAGGCATGGATGGCTATGTATTTTCCCCTTAGGACCGCCTTTGCAGTGTCCCATAGGTTTTGGACTGATGTGTTTTC
>NW_023252267.1:0-1014 GCF_002007445.2 Ailuropoda melanoleuca
TTTACATGACACATCTGCAAAGGCAAGAGAAACAAAAGAAAAAATGAACTTGTGGGACTTCATGAAGATAAAAAGCTTCTTCACAGTCAAGGAAACAGTCAAAAAAACTAAGAGGCAGCCCATGGAATGGGAGAAGATATTTGCAAATGATACTACAGATAAAAGACTGGCATCCAAGATCTACAAAGAACTTCTCAAACTCAATACACAAGAAACAAATAAACAAATAATANATACACAAGAAACAAATAAACAAATAATAAAATGGTCAGAAGATATGAAAATGTGGTTTTATTTGGACACATAACATATTGTAAATGTGTGTAATATATGTAGTATAATTATTTGGTAAATATATGGAGGGAATACGGGAGATTTTTTCCATCAGAATTTAAATAGCACAAACTGATTTTACAAAATTAAAGATTTTATTTATTTATTTAAGGGAGAAAGAGCACAAGCTTTGGGGAGAGTAGAGGGCAAAGGAGAAGCAGACTCCCTGCTGATCAGGGACCCTGATGACATGAGGCTCTATCTCTGGACCCTGAGACCATGAGCTCAGCCAAAGGCAGAGCCTTAACCAACTGAACCACCCAGGTGTCACCCAACTGATTGAAATTTGCTGTATGTTTTTGTACAACTCTGCCTGATATAGTTACCCACTGATGTATATCCCATATCCTTGCTGGAGTATAATTATATAATCTCAGATGACACAAATTATTTTTGGTTCTGTCTGCATCAGTATGCCATGGAATTGGATCCAAGTTCACCTATTACAACAAAAAGTCTTAGTATTTTATTAATATACTATAGGCTAATAATGTCAATATCATATGTTAAAGAAGATAAAATACATAAAGTGTCTAAAGATTTTATGAAGGTGAATGACATGGTAGAATAAGGTGAGTAGGGGCACCTGGGTGGCTCAGTTGTTGTGTCTGCCTTTGGCTCAGGGCGTGATCCCAGAGTCCTGGGATCGAGCCCCACATCAAGCTCCTCCGCTGGGAGCCT
>NW_023252268.1:0-170 GCF_002007445.2 Ailuropoda melanoleuca
GCTATGAACATTGGGGTGCATATGGCCCTTCTCTTCACTACGTCTGTATCTTTGGGGTAAATACTCAGTAGGGAATGGCTGGGTCATAGGGTAGCTCAATTTTTAACTTTTTAAGGGACCTCCACACTGTTTTCCAGAGTGCTGTACCAACTTGCATTCCCACCAACAAT
>NW_023252268.1:424-511 GCF_002007445.2 Ailuropoda melanoleuca
GTTTCTCGCATATTGAGTTTGAGAAGTTCTTTGTAGATCTTGAATACCAGTCTTTTATCTGTAGTATCATTTGCAAATATATTCTCC
>NW_023252269.1:0-5515 GCF_002007445.2 Ailuropoda melanoleuca
AAAAAAAAAACAAAAACAAAAAAAACAAAAAACTTCTCTCCTTCTCTACCTGGAGAATGAAAGAAATGAATTAAAGCTGCCATAGAATCAAAATTTTTAACAATCAGTGTAGTATGGACACCAGCCCATCAGAATGGGCCATGAACCAACCAGTCAGGAGGAATGCCAGGACATAGTCAGCCTGCAAAGTCACACCATTTCATACTGGCTGATTACGTACCTCGCAAGACTCTCGCTGATTACCACTGAGGAGCAGTATCAGGTAGAGGTTAGGAGGTTTCAGATCCAGTCTTACTGGGTTTTATCCCTGGTTCTGCCACTTTCTAACTTTGTAATTTGGGAATGGTTACTAAACTTTTCTGTGTCTCAGTTTCCTTATCTATAGCATGAGGATAATCACAGGATTATAAAACACAGTTTCTAGAACAATGTCTGGCACATAAAAATGACTAATAGATGTTAGTTGCTAATATATTTTTGAATAACGTAGCCTCGAGCAAATCTGCCTCCCCATACCCACAGAACTGAGTCCTGCTTCTTTAGAGGTGTTGAAGCCACACAGGCAGGCAATGATGCATTCATGCAACCATGATCTCCTCTTGGAAAAACTCCTAAATTCAATTAGCATCTTCAGTTCAACTAAACAAACTGGAAAAAATCCCAACTGCATCAGATACTTTATTTAGATGATTTCAATGAGGGAGGAAAATGTCTTTGAAATGAAACCAAAAACTCACAACAGACACATTTCATGGTTGGAACTGTAAGAATTTCAAAGGCATTTGCTTTTTTGGAGCAAGGTTTGGAGGATTTGACAAAATGCTATTTGAGAAACAGGATTTGGAAGGAAGAGACTTTATTTGTGGTACAACTGCTTCATCTCCACATCCTGAAATGGATCTTTGCCTGAGTACTTGCTTAAATTCTGTTTACAGTGGCCATTATTTTGTGGGAAAATAAAAGGGGGCTCTTAAATCAAAAAGGAAGGGGGGGGAGTAGAGAAGACATGTTTGAATGGACAGAGGAGATCGTAAAATATTTCTGTGGCTTTCCAAAAAATTTGCTCATCTATACCATACTCTACAATTTGTAAAAACCCACAGAAATAAAAGCTCTGAGAAACAGCAGTGGTCACCCAGCTTAGAAGAAGCAGTTTCTTTTGGATGATAGGAAAGTTGATTAAAAACTTCGATTTCCAGGCTTCCTTCCAGAAGAGGGTGGGCAGGCTGAGAGAAGAGGAGAGCCTAGTGGGCTCACCATACTTAAAGGTGGCTGGCTCAAATGTCACCCTCCCAGGCTGCCTACCCTTATCACTCAATATTAAATGGTCCTCTGTATTGTTCTCCAATCTCTTGCTTCATTTTTAGAGCACTTCTCTCTGTTAAAATTGCTAAGTGGATTATTTACGTTTTTGCTTATTATCTTTTTCTCCACTTGAATGTAATTCCATGAGGGCAGGGACAGTTTTGCTCATTACATCTCCAATTCCTAGAATACCTAGAACAATACAGGATGTTCGATAATTTGTGTTGAATGCATGCGTTAGTGAATGAATAAATGCAGTTGCTATAGTGACCATTTTGAATCAACTACTGTGTAAAGTCAGTGTCCTATATACATTATCAGCCAAACTGGTCATTTGGTTAGTTGATAGGTATTTTGACCAAATTAAGCAGTCAAATCAATAAAACAATGATCAACCCAGGAATTTCATTCAAAGCAGTTTTGACTTGTTCTGACAGTAGCTCTAAATTTGACAGAGTTTTAAAAGCGTTCTCCTAGTACCTTTATTCAGTAATTTTCTTTTCTAATGGGTGGCTTCCACAACCATGGTTAATAGAAAAACAAACAATATAGTGAATTGCAAAACAATTAAATTGCTGAGGCCAAATGGTTGATCTGGGTAAGTCAAATCAAATCAAGGGCATAGTGACTATAAAGCAATTGACCTGCGTGTGTTCAGTATATTGACTCTTGAATCACCCGATTTAGAGCTAGGACAGGTCTCGTGACACTTGACTGTGCTCTCAGCATCCATATTTTAAATGAGTAAGAAGGACTTTGAAGAGCTTAGCTTAGTGATTGTTTGTTCTCAAACAATATAGCTATCATTCATTTTAGGAAGAAAGAAAAGGGTCAGGGAAGAGGGTCAACTGGTGGGCAGGCAGTAAAATGCACATACAAACACACACGCACACACCACCCCCATCTAAAAAAAAAAAAGTCAAAACAAAACTCAATTCTCTAAAATCCAAAGCACTTAATATGAAAATGAAACTGTGCCTCCAAAGTGTATATTACCAGCAAGAACATAAAAATGAGGGGCCAGACCAGTGTCCTGAGTGTTTTTATTAAGAAGAAATATAAACTGAATCTAGCAGCTGGCTTCAGCATTGGAAAAGTTCTCTTGAAAACATTTTGCCAAACGCACCAAATTAGATAAGTGAGACAGTCTCTCATTATGAAGAAAATGTGAACTATTTTGTTTGCTTGATGTCAACTCTTTGTGGTTATAAATGTGGCATTTCAAAGCCACATGGGCAAGGCCCTTTCCAAACGTATTTAGAGGGCTCAATTCATATAATAACAATGATGATTTAAGAATGGTTTTTTAATGGCAAAAAAAAAAATCTGTCAAGGAAAAAAAAAAAAAGATATTTTCTTCCAGCGGTTGGATTGTATAGAGTCAAAGCCAGCTCTATCCATGTTACTGGGAAAAAAACCAGTATCCAAGACAAAAAACAAAAGTTGTGAGGGAGGGAGGAAATTGATTTGTGAACTGAGTAGTTCATGCAGCTCAGTGGAGTTAGAAAGGACTGCTGTGGGGGCAACTTTATGTTATAAACGGAACTCATTTCCATGCTTTAGAGGTATTTGATGACTGAAATAATTAATAAATTATCATTTCCATAATATATGCCAGACTCTGTACTAAATATTTTATATCAATTATTTTGTTCTGGCCTCCCCACAATCCCATGTGGTCCAGAGTATCCTTCGTATTTTACAGATGGGGATACTAACGCTCCAAGCCAAACAGCCATGAACAAGAAGAAACTAGCTGCTGGTTGTAAAACCCATGTTTCCATGCAGTGGGTAGCCAGCACTTTGAGCAAACATCACCAGAAAGAGTCAGATTCTGGCCAGCCGGCAAGAACGGTCCATCCTGAACTTTGGAAGAAACCAATTCCTGGTGGACCTTCATTGTCCGGCTCCCCGGAGAGGACAGGGCAGGAATGGAACAACAGAGCACTGGTCAATTTCGGCAGAACCAGATCTCAGGTTGGGTGCCATGATACTTTGCCTTTTATAAAAGGGCTTGATTTTCTTTCCACAGCAGCTGTAGGCACATTCTCCTATTTCCAGCACGGTGATGGATTCAAACGCACCAAGAAACGAACTGTGAATTCTGACCATTAAAGATTTGACTTGAAAGTCAAGGGGAAAAGGAAATCGAAGTGGATGTGCTGGGATGCCACTGTGCATTTCGGCAGGATTTCTCTGATGAGACTGACTGGAGGAGAGTTTGGAAACAAATCCTAAGCATAGTAGCAAGGAAAATGTGTGGCTTTCCCAGATACAAAGCAAAGACTTGGAAGAAGAAAAACAGAAGAAAGGAGGGAGAGGGGGAGCAGAAGGGACCGAGAGGAAAGGCAAAACTAAATCTACAAATGAGAGAAGCGGACCCTGGCAAGCAGCCTTGAGACAGCCCCCATCAGGGAGACCAGTTAGACAGAGGGCCACTGGGAGAGCCACAGACTCACCATTTCATCCGTTTACATGAAAATCAGAGATAATCTGTTTGGCAGGAAACAAACAAACCAATCAACCCTCTAGGTCTCTGAGTGCACTGGGATTGGGGCAGCCCTGCCCCACCTGCATATAAATGATTTCTGAGCCCTCCGCCTGCCTGGTCACCAGCCATGTGAACCCCTTGCTTTGTAATGCATGCAGCAGGGGAACAAATGAAAATCAAATGGGAAAAGGCAGGAGAACTTCACACGATATGTCAAAAGACGGGGGAAGTAAAACATAACATCGTAATGAAGTGATTGAAAGATTGTTAAGACAGCCTGTGTACAAGATAAAATATGGTCTCAATGTGATTGCCTGATTCCCTGGCAGACAATATGCTGGGTGAACTTCTCCCTTTCAGAATAAAGCAATCTTGCCCTAAGACAAGAACAATTTCTCTGTGTATTGCCGAGGAAGTGAGAAGTGGCACTTTGGATAAGGGATTCAAAGTGCCTGTCAGACATGTTCACACAGCCTGCTGTCCTTCCCAGGCTCTGGATGCCCGCCGAGAGACCTCTCTCTGGGCTGTTCCAACTAACGCAGCCCAGCAAATACGAACCTGCTGGGAACTGACCAAAAGACCGGCTATTCTTAGGGAAACAAAGAAACAGTCTGGGTTCCATTGTAGCCCGTCTGCATGGAGTGTATCCCGTGTTTGACTGTTTCCGTACAGAAACCCAGCCACACACTGCTCCAGCCTAGATGTGGCATTCTCTCTCGCAAAATGCAGTGTCTTGGTACTTAAGCGGGGTTTGACTGATGGTGAAATTGAGCGTGAATTTCAAGCAGGCCATTTCCTTTGACTACTTCAGGGACATGCTGTAATGAGAAGAGTTTTTTAAAACCAAAGAGAAAGGCTTGGTCATTAAGCCTAATGAATGGCTGAATGCCACAGAAAGCATTCACGGATTTTGGCCATAATTATATTATTATTTATACATTTCCATAATAAGAACTTATTTCCAAGGGAGCGCAAATTGCTTTATAAATGCAAGTTCCTTAATCTTTGGAGTATTCCTAAACTACAGATTGGGCATTAGTTTTATTAGCTCCATTTAGCAATAGAGAAAATGAAGCCTAAGAAAGGCTAAGCTTCTAGCTTCCCATCACTGACCAAATGAAGATACAAATTCAGGATGGAACACAAGCCCCTGCCTTCTAATCCAGGGCTGTTTCTGTTTTATTAGTACAAACAAGAGACACACAAAAGTGTCTTCTTGTGGCTATAAGATGGAATTTAGACTCTAAGGGCAGAGACAAGGGTAAGGACGGAGGGTATGAATCTACAGCTCTAAGCAGTGTGGCTTTATGTTCCTGCTGCTGCATGCTCTAGGGATGTGAAAATAGGGAGGTGGTAGCTCATTGGTCATGGATGCAAAGGCTTTCTCTGCAGCAGGGAGCAAGTATCACAGTGGAAATTCCAAAAGTCCCTTCCCCTGTGTCCTTCCTGAGTTAAGGGTCCAGGCCCTGGGCTCTTAGGCAAATCATTTATCTCCTGCCTAAGGGTGGCCCGAAGTCTGGAGCAGCCCACTAGCACCAGCATCATTTGGGAGCCTGTTAGAGAATCCCAGGGTCTCCTGGCTGCCTCAGTCTATAGAACATGTGACTCTTGATCTCAGGGTTGGGAATTTGAGCCCCACGTTGGGTGCAGAGATTACTTAAATTAAAAAAAAAAAACTCAAAAAAAAAAAAAAAAAAAAAAAAAAAAAAAAAAAAAAAC
>NW_023252270.1:0-418 GCF_002007445.2 Ailuropoda melanoleuca
ACAAAAGAAGCAGCAGAGAAAGAGCCACCCCCAGGGGCAAAGAACACAGGCCACAGAGGCTAAGCTCAGGCGGATTTGAGGTCTGGAGATGGTCTGGAGCTAGAGCGCCCCCAATGCCCCTGCGGTCGCGGGTCAGGCAGATCGCATACCCTGATGCTGCACTGTGGTAACCAGTGACAAGTCTCCTGGTCACTTCCTCCATTAGACACCCCTGTGCCCCGACTACTCCGGCCTGCTGCTCAGAACTCCCATTCCTCTTTTTGACCCCGTTCTTTACTTTTCCCTTCACTTCCATAGGATATATGTATGTTTAATTACATACTATTCTGTCACTTAAATGTTTGTGTCATGCTCTCAGTGAAATTATACTTTGCACCATCCATCCTGATGTATCATCACTTGCTGCATTTCATGACTT
>NW_023252270.1:444-676 GCF_002007445.2 Ailuropoda melanoleuca
CCCTCACAGCGTCATCACTAGGAGTGGAGAGTTTCCCATTACCATATGGTCATGTTGTCCCCCTTAGCTCAGGGCCACCAGAAAGGGCAGCTGTGGGTGGAGGCACAGGCCAAGGCTGCTAAGTGTGCCTGGGGCAGGCAGAGCTCTGATTTGAGGCTTATCTCCCCTCTAGACGGTGATAGTGAGGGCTCTTCACAGATAGAGGGCCATTGTCTGTGAGCCCTGACATGGA
>NW_023252271.1:0-656 GCF_002007445.2 Ailuropoda melanoleuca
CTGTTTTTACTGTGATGTCATCTATTTCTTACAGCAAAATATCTCATACCATTTATTTAACGGTTGATTCTTTGCTTTATTTTTGCTTATTCTCTTGTATTGTTAGTTAACATTGTATAGATATCTACATGTTCTCACTAAAAGAATTCTGTAAGGTCCATGAGGACCAACACGTCCTTTAAATGTTTCTCTCTATTTAAAATGTAGTTTGGAGAGCATAGTGAAAATGGGTACAGATAACAAGATAACTAGAATGGAGGTCTCATCATTCCTTATTCTACTATTTAAGGCCTACCCAGAGTTTCTCAACTTCCACACTATTGATGTTTCATATTGACATATAGATAATTCTTTGTTGAGGGCGTTTTTCCTAAGTATTATCACAGCATCCCTGGTCTCTATCTATTAGATGTCAGAAGNTATGTCAGAAGCACCCCTGTCCCAGTTGTGACAACCAAAACTGCCTCCACACATTGCCAGATGTCCCCTGTGGGTGAGGATAAGGAGATGGGGACAAACTGAACTACTGGAACCAAATCTCTGCAATGTCTTATTTTCTTACTGTTGTATCATTAAATTCACACATATGTATGATGTTGACATTAAAAAGATACATATTTAACTTCATGTGGGACATAGTTTCCCAAGGCACTAAA
>NW_023252272.1:0-655 GCF_002007445.2 Ailuropoda melanoleuca
CTGTTTTTACTGTGATGTCATCTATTTCTTACAGCAAAATATCTCATACCATTTATTTAACGGTTGATTCTCTGCTTTTTTTTTGCGTATTCTCTTGTATTGTTAGTTAACATTGTATAGATATCTACATGTTCTCACTAAAAGAATTCTGTAAGGTCCATGAGGACCAACACGTCCTTTAAATGTTTCTCTCTATTTAAAATGTANTAAAATGTAGTTTGGAGAGCATAGTGAAAATGGGTACAGATAACAAGATAACTAGAATGGAGGTCTCATCATTCCTTATTCTACTATTTAAGGCCTACCCAGAGTTTCTCAACTTCCACACTATTGATGTTTCATATTGACATATAGATAATTCTTTGTTGAGGGCGTTTTTCCTAAGTATTATCACAGCATCCCTGGTCTCTATCTATTAGATGTCAGAAGCACCCCTGTCCCAGTTGTGACAACCAAAACTGCCTCCACACACTGCCAGATGTCCCCTGTGGGTGAGGATAAGGAGATGGGGACAAAACTGAACTACTGGAACCAAATCTCTGCAATGTCTTATTTTCTTACTGTTGTATCATTAAATTCACACTTATGTATGATGTTGACATTAAAAAGATACATATTTAACTTCATGTGGGACATAGTTTCCCAAGGCACTAAA
>NW_023252273.1:0-163 GCF_002007445.2 Ailuropoda melanoleuca
CTGCTGTCCTTCTGCTCCCAGCATCGGGCTCACCCCGGAGGTCAGTGAGACCCCAGCCAGGGGCTCCTGCCTGCCCCCCTCACCCTGCCTGGATTTGCTCTTGTGCTTTGGTCCGTCTCCCCCTCTGGGCTGGGAGCTCCTGGAGGACAGCGGACCCCCCCCC
>NW_023252273.1:5738-9384 GCF_002007445.2 Ailuropoda melanoleuca
CCCCCCCCATGCCACCTTTGTTAAAAGCTGCCCAAACCTCTTACAAAGGAGGTGGCTGGAGCCAGGGAGTGCGGCCCACCGTAAGGTACAGGCTAGGCTGGACACCAGAGGGAGGCAGGCCTGTTCCACGGCGAAGGCTCCCTCCAGGGCCGACGAGGGATGGGGTCTGTGTGGCTGGGGGACATCACAGGACCCAGGACCCCCGGCAGCCAGAGAAGAGGGGTCTGAGATGCCTTTCACACCAGGGGCTTAGAAGTGCAACTTTAAGGGCAACAGGAAACGGAAGGGGGGCGGAGGTGGGGTCTCAGGCATGGAGGAGGGCTGACTCCAGAGCCTGCCCCGAAGGCACGTCTGCTGGCTGAGGCCTGCCAGGCTCTGTCCGCTTCACCTCTGCCTCCCCTCTTCCCGGCTGACTGTTCCCGGGCTGTGTGAGCGCTGTGTTCTCCTCTTGCGGGCGCAGCCCTTGACAGTTTACAAAGGCCTTTCTGCATCCGTTTTCCCGTCGAATTCTGCTAACAGACTGAGGTAGGCAGGGCTGGACTGGGGTGACCTGAGGCCCGAGAAGGGAGGCACTGGGGCGAGCTGGCTGCGGGGCTGGGGAACCCCGCACACGGCAGTCCTGGCTCTGCCGTCAGCTCCTCAGCCAGCTGGTGGCCTTGTCCAGCGTCGAAAAGCGGATCAGCTTCAGGCTGGGCGGCTGGGGCTTCCTGTCATCCCAGAGGTACTCAGGGGACAGCACTTTAGAGGGCTTGTGCGAGATGAAACGCCGGTTCAGGTGACTCTCCTCCTGCCAGGCTGCCATGATGCCGTTGGCCTTGTCGGCCAGGATGGCCATGTGGCAGCCCCTGGTGAGCTCGTACACCCTGGCCACCCGCCCCCCAAAGACGGCCCCGCCGTAATAGAAGTCCCCCTCGCCGTCCGCCACAAAGGCAGTGGAGATATGCCTGCGCTCGTAGGGGAACTGCTGACGGGGTACGGCATAGTAGCCCGGGTGAATGGCCGCCACCAGGTCCCCCAGGGTCTCGGGGCCCCACGGGTTCCGGAACACCATGTCCACGTCGAGGCAGAAGAGATAATCCGCCTCCCGGTGCGCCCTCTCGGCGATGTGCCGGCTGATGGCCTCCATCCGGCGCGTGGAGATCTCCTCCCAGCGGGCGTGCCTCTGGATGGGGACGGTGCTGAGCAGGCGGCCGGGGCCCAGCGGGACCCGCGGGATGGCGGCAGGGTCGTCCGTGAAGACGTAGTACCGCACGCGATAGCCCCGCATGAAGAACTGCTCGGCCGACTCCAGGAACCGCGGGACGAAGCCGGTGTACCTGGTGGGAAGGGCCGTGTCAGCCACGCCCGCGCCCCACGCCGCGCTGCCCCATGCGGGACCTGGGCCCAGGCCTCCGCTGGGCTGGGGTCCGCCTCCCAGCTGCTCCCCTTGGGCTGCCACTCAGGTCTGAAACCCAGGGTCCTCCCCTGTCACACCCCCACCATCAGGGTACCAACCTCTTCCTTCCTAGGAAGGACATTAACAGGGACTCTGAAATCCGCAAACCGCGCTAACTTTTAGGGAGCACTTACGAGGTGCCAGGCAGTGTTTCTTAGCTCCTTCGAGCCTCATAAACTCACTAAAGGCAGGCACCACCATCCCCATTTTAAAGTTTATTGATTGTTTTCAGTGATCTCTACACCTAACGTGGGGCTCGAACTCATGACACCAAGATCAAGAGTCGCACGCTCCACTGAGCCAGCCAGGCGCCCCCCATAGTCCCCACTTTAGAGGCAGAGACACTGAGGCTCAGAGAGAGGAAAGTGACCACATGGCGGGTTAAGCGGCTGCATTGAGGAGAGGTGAGCGGAGCCGGGGGCTACAGCTGCGGCTGCAGGGCTCAGCTGGAGGAGACTACGGGCTGCGCCCCCCCAGGTCGAAGCCGAAGGAACCAGGGGGTCACCTGACCCCAGGAGGGACACCCGTCATCTGGACAGCACTTGAAGGGCTTGGGCCCTGTTGTGGGTTCTCCCGCAGGAGTCCCAGGAGACGCGGGGGAGGCTGCCAGGTGGTGGTTCCTAAAGCCAGGTAGGGCGAGGGGGAGGAGAGGAAAACAGGAGGTACCCAGACAGTAGGCAGGGCCCGCGTGGGGATAGGGGAGAGGGTCCCGAGAGCAGGGCGCGACCTGCCTGTGGCCTGACCATGGACCCCCAGTTATGAGAGGTGCTCTTCAGTGTTGCCAGTCCTTCATGCCTGCCTGGACTGTTCCAGGGAAGCAGAGAGGGGTGAGGAGGCAAAGGGGGTGTCCTCACAAAGGCTCCTGCTGCTCCCCCACCTGAGCCGCCTCCCTGTTTCCGTGCCGGGCCAGATCCCCTCCTCCAGGAAGCCCTCCTGTCATCACCCTCTACTCCCTACCTTCCCACACACACCGTGCGTGGCTCAGGGCTTCCCTGGTCTCCAGGCAGGATCCCGTGTCCAGGTCGTGCCCCTTCCCAGACTGTAAGTTCCGGTGGCTCAGTGCTAACCCCCCACCCAGCCCACTACTCACTTCCCCACGGCAAACACCGTGACCCCGATGGTCAGGTTCAGAGGCTGGTAGATGTGCTGCAGAAGTTCAGGGTTGAAGGTTCCCTCGGAGACGATGGGCGCCAACCAGGGTGTAAGCGTCAGCAGCTCAGTAGGCCTGGCAGCAGGGGAGGCCGTGGGGGCTGAGGCCCTTCCCTTGGGAAAGCCGCAGCCTCATCCTGGCCCTGCCTCCCATGCTGTGTGACCTGGGGCAGCTTCCTCCCTGTCTCTGGGCCTCAGTAGCCTCCTACGGGAAGTGGGGATAATAATAGCTGCTCCCCCGCGTGGTCGAGAGGACCAGGAGTGAATGCACACCCAGTGTGTAAGGGAGCCTGGCACTTCAGGTGTCTAAGTGCCTAATATGTGAGGGGCGGCAATGTTAGCACGAACCACAGATTGAGCACCTAACTATGCAGCTGGGCCCTTTTCGTTTTTTTTTAAGTAGGCTCCATGCCCAGCGTGGAGCCCAACATGGGGCTTGAACTCCTGACCCTGAGATCAAGAGTCGGACACTCAACCGAACTGAGCCACTCAGGCACCCGGAGCCGTGCCTTTTGCAAACACCATCTCATCTAGTCCTCCATCCAACCTGCTATGAGGTGGGTAATCTTATCCACTCGTACAGAAAAAGCTCAGAGCAGTTGGGTAACCTGCCCAAGGTCACACAGCTAGGGACAGAATGGGACTGGAACCCAGTTCCCACAGTAGCTGGACCCCAAGGCCACCTGACACCCCCACCACCCCAGCTTAAAAAATCGGAGCTCTGCACCTGTGCCCCGTCCACCCCCACCCCCGCTGTGTCCCCCCTTCCTCCTGCCAGATCTCTCCATTCTGCACCAAGGCCCTACTCAGCACCTACCTCTGTTCCAGCAGCTTGGGCTGAGGGTAGAGTGAGCTGTAACCAAGAAGGGTCAGTGGTGAGGGGGGGCAGCCCCCAGCCCCCGGGGCCCCAAAGGGGAGACGGCAGTCTGCTTACCGGGTCACGGGCTGGAATGGCCTCTCCCCCTTATACTGCAGCTCCATGTCACTGGGGGCAGAGGCGAGAGAGAGCTGTTAGTGCCAGGGCTGGGGACAGAGCTACTCCGAGCAGAAAGGACAGGGTGG
>NW_023252274.1:0-702 GCF_002007445.2 Ailuropoda melanoleuca
TGGTGCCTTGCCAGCCCCAGGACAGCTCCAAGAGGTCGTCTCATCTCCGGAGATCTCACCAGGGCTGTCGGAGGCCCTCCTGGAGGCTGGATGAGAGCTCAATAGCACCCCCTCCCTAACCTGTGGCCCCCTCCCCTGCCCCAGGTGTCTAAGCCCATGCCCATCTGGTGCTCCTGCATGCACATGCCCCTCTCTGAGCCTGCTTCCAGGGTCTGCACTCAACTCCAGGGATGCACTCAAATGTTCAAAAGGAAGCCCACACTTAAAATATTGGCAAGTATATTTTAGAAAGTGAAGCTTTAAAAAACTCTGTTGCTGCAAAAGGCCAGAGAGCAGGGCTCCCCACCTCCCCCGGGCCGAAGACGCGAGGCCCTTCATGCGGGTGCTGGGCCTGACTTCCTGCACCGCTGCTGGGGCTTCTGTGCTCACAGCTCGAGAGTGTGCTCACCCTGGGGTGCCAGGCCTCCTGCAGGAACCCGGCTGGGGGGCACTGTCCCCNGTGTCCCCTGCCCACCGTGCCCCCTGTGCAGATGCTCCCCAACTCCTGTCATCAACCTGCAGCCCAGCAGGCACCCGCCCTGCCCCCCNGGCAGGGCTCCCCACCTCCCCCGGGCCGAAGACGCGAGGCCCCTCATGCGGGTGCTGGGCCTGACTTCCTGCACCGCTGCTGGGGCTTCTGTGCTCACAGCTCGAGAGTGTGCT
>NW_023252275.1:0-517 GCF_002007445.2 Ailuropoda melanoleuca
GTCGCTTGACCCTTCCCCCTCACCTTAACACTTCATAATTTTTTTTAAAGATTTTATTTATGTTTTTGAGACAGAGAGAGAGCGAGAGCACAAGAGCAAGGGGAGGGAGAAGGAGCCTCCTCACTGAGCAGGGAGCCTGGTGTGGGGCTCAATCCCAGCATGCCAGGATCACGACCCAAGCCAAAGGCAGACACTTAACTGACTGAGACACCCACATGCCCTGGTACTCCATAATTTTTAAAGAAGTTTTAGGAATATCATANCAAGTTTTAGGAATATCATATTGACTTATGTAGGGCTGAGCCAATAAATGCTTATCAAAATAAGACTTTGAAAATAAGACTCTAATTAATGAATCTATAAATACTGACTCTAATACCATAAGCCTTTTTCTTTTCTTTCCTTTTTTCTTTTCTATTCTATTCTAAGATTTTATTTATTGAATGAGGGAGAGAGACAGACAGCGAGAGAGGGAACACAGGCAGGGCGAGTGGGAGAGGAAGAAGCAGGCTCCCAG
>NW_023252276.1:0-339 GCF_002007445.2 Ailuropoda melanoleuca
TGTCTTTCAAGAGTGATTTATAGGGGCATCTGGGTGGCACAGCAGTTAAGCATCTGCCTTCGGCTCAGGACGTGATCCCGGCGTTATGGGATGGAGCCCCACATCAGGCTCCTCTGCTATGAGCCAGCTTCTTCCTTTCCCACTAACCCTGCTTGTGTTCCCTCTCTCACTGGCTGTCTCTATCTCTGTCAAATAAAAAAAACAACAACAACAGTGATTTGTAGTTTCTAGAATATAGATCCTTCACGTCTCTCGTTAAGTTAATTCCAAGGTAACGTATGGTTTTTGGTGCTATTGTGAATGGGATGGATTCCCTAATTTCTCTTTCTTCAGTTTCAT
>NW_023252276.1:371-1217 GCF_002007445.2 Ailuropoda melanoleuca
TAAATGGGATGGATTCCCTAATTTCTCTTTCTTCAGTCTTATTATTTGTGTATAGAAATGCAACTGATTTCTGGGCATTGATTTTCTATCCCGCCACATTACTGAATTGTTCTATAACTTCTAGTAATTTGGGAGTGGATTATTTTGGGTTTTCCATATAGAGTCTCATGTCATCTACAAAGAGAGACAGTTTGACTTCTTCTTTGCCGATTTGGATACATTTGATGTCTTTTTGTTGTCCGATTGCTGTTGCAAGGACTTCTAGTACTATGTTGAATAATAGTGGCGAGAGTGGGCATCCTTGTCGTGTTCCTGATCTTAAGGGAAAGTCTTCCAGCTTTTCCCCATTGCGAATAATATTTGCTGTACGTTTTTCATAGATGGTTTTTATGAGATTGAGGAATGTACCCTCTATTCCTACACTCTGAAGGGTTTTAATCAGGAAAGGATGCTGTATTTTGTCAAATGCTTTTTCTACATCTATTGAGAGAATCATATGATTTTTGAATTTTTCTTTCTGGATAAAATCTAAGACACCGATAGATTTGCGAATGTTGAACCACGCTTGCATCCCAGGGATGAATCCCACTTGGTCATGATGGATAATCCTTTTAATGTACTGTTGGATTCTATTAGCAAGGATCTTGTTGAGGATTTTGGCATCCATATTCATTAGGGAAATTGGTTTGTAATTCTCCTTTTTGGTGGGGTCTTTGCCTGGTTTGGAGATTAAGGTAATATTGGCCTCATAGAATGAGTTTGGTAGCTTTCCTTCTGTTTCTATTTTTTGAAATAGCTTTAGGAGAATAGGTATTATTTCTTCTTTGAATGTTTGGTAGAATTCCC
>NW_023252276.1:1386-1711 GCF_002007445.2 Ailuropoda melanoleuca
TAATTTATTGGCATATAGCTGTTGATAAAAGTTTCTAATAATCCTTCCAATTTCATTGGTGTTGGTCGTGACCTCTCCTTTTTATTCATAATTTTATTAATTTGGGTCCTTTCTCTATTCCTTTGGATAAGTCTTGCCAGCGGTTTGTCAATTTTATTGATTCTCTCAAAGAACCGGCTCTAGTCCTGTTGATCTGCTCTACTGTACTTCTGGTTTCTCATTCATTGATTTCTGCTCTAATCTTGGTCAACTGTTTCCTTGTGCATGGATTAGGCCTGTCCCTCTGTTGCTGTTCCAGCTTCTTGAGGTGAGAATATAAAAATTG
>NW_023252277.1:0-230 GCF_002007445.2 Ailuropoda melanoleuca
CGAGATGACCCCAACCCTAGGCTGTATCCCCCATGAGAAGGCACGATGCCATCTAGAAGGCTGGGACCACACCGGTGGCTCCGAAAGGATCCTCAGAGACCAGGTGGTCTCTCTGGAGCATGCTTTTCATTAGGAGGGTAGAGAATCTGGCCCAACTCAGGCACTGTGTGCTGGGCACTGCAGAGCCTCTAGGGACCTGGAGTGTGTGGGAACTACCCAGAGAGAGCGAG
>NW_023252277.1:590-743 GCF_002007445.2 Ailuropoda melanoleuca
AAGCCCATCCCCTGGGCAGCCCTGGAAGCATCTCCAGATGTCAGGAAACCGCACGCACAGGAGTATCAGGCCAACAAGCACTTCCTACAGCCCAACTTGAAAATATGACCGGCTCCTTCTCCCCCGGACTCTGAACCGGCCCAGTAAGGGGGA
>NW_023252278.1:0-735 GCF_002007445.2 Ailuropoda melanoleuca
CAGTTTATGCTCTATGGTTTAAGAAATCTTTCAGCACCTTGTCAAAAAATATTCTCTTATGTTATCAACTATGAACTTTAAAGTTTTTCCTTTCACAGTTCAGTTTTTAACATCTGGAGTTACCCTTGTACATGGTATTAGGTAGGGACTGAGGTATTATTTTTGTTCACTTAGTGAGCCAGATTCCCAACACTATCATCTTTAGCATAAGTGTAAGTGCCTTACATACTATATGCATATGTGTTTCAGAATTCTCTATTTTGTTCCACTGCTTCCTATGTCTGTTTTTCTGTCAATACTACATTTTATTGCCATGGTTGGGCAGTACGTCTTACTAATTGCTTGGGCAAGGCCTACGTCTTTTCTTTTCACAGCTTACTTTTATTATGCTGCTTAGAGCAAGCTATTGAGTTTCTCAAAAATCTATATGGAATTGTAGTTGGTTCTGCATTAAATTTATAGCTGCATTTAATAATTCACATTTTTAATACAGTAAATTATTCCTTCTTAGAGCATAGAATATCTCTCCATATTATTCAGATTTTGTCCTTCATTAGAGTTTCAAAATTTCTCCATAGAGGTTTTGTGTGTTCTAGATTAACTTAATTACTACAGAATTTATGGGTTCTGATGGTATTTNGATTTATGGATTCTGATGGTATTTTAAATGCATCTTTTTAGTTACAATTTTTTGTTGGAGATTATTGGCATAGATAAATGCTATTGATTTTTGTA
>NW_023252279.1:0-782 GCF_002007445.2 Ailuropoda melanoleuca
AAATCATAAGGGAGAAATATATTCTCTTTTTCAAAAGAGAAGAAATGGAAAACTTTCAATGACTGAAACAGCATATTCCATTTCCTCAATTATTTTAGCCCCTAACACAGTAATTTTCTAAACTTGTCTGAACATCAGAATCACCTGGGAATCTCAAAAATTCCAAAGTCCATGCTATGCTCGAATCAACTAAATCACAATTTCTGGATGTAGAGCACAGTTATCAGTACAATAACAGAGTCAATTGATATTTCATTTTACAGTGTTGCCAAATAAAATATCAGAGTTCCCCCTCACTCGTTTTTGTTCATTAGCAAGAAAAGGCAAGTTGGAGGGCTTATGAGGAAAATTGAGGCTATGCTATCCTCCTATTTCACCTCTGCCCTAATCAGAAGCTTCTGGAAATACTGGGTCCATCCTAGATATACATACATGTTGTTTATGTTAAAAATTCTCCAGTGGTAGCTTTGCCATGGTAGCTGCAAGACATGCAAACGAGGAATGTTTCCATGCTCAGCATTCATAGAAAAGGAACACTATTTTGTTCCTGAGGGAGTTCTGCAAACTTTGGCATTTAACAATTAGCGATATAAAGTATTTGGAATAAACTATATAGTAGCTATTTTGGGGAACAGTGAAGAAAGGGAATAAGCAAGGTAGAAGTTCTTCAGGATACTGTGGGAGTTTCTGGAACCAAGGGAGAAAATTCTGCCTTTGACTTAAGAGAAGACATTAGAACTTCAACAGACTGAAGGCTTCAGAGGGGAGGAGCAGGGGATTGG
>NW_023252280.1:0-2971 GCF_002007445.2 Ailuropoda melanoleuca
CCAGTTTTACAATGTGTGTTGTGCTTGGCACAATCTAGTGAGGAAACTCATGCAGAACAAGAACATGTACACAGACTATGGAAGCCTATGGTTGTCTGCAGGGTGGGGGCCAGAGGGAATAAAGGCTTCACTGAGTGGAAGTGATATTTCACTTAGCTACTGGAGAGAAAAGGAAGTACTTTTTCAGCAAAGTGAATATTATATGCAGATATATATGTGTCAATCATTTGGAATAGTATGGCATACTTGGGCATATTTGGGCTTCAGTGAGCAAACCCATATGACTGGAGTGTAGGATGTGTTTGGGAGAAGAGGCACAAAAATTGAATCGGAAAGTTGTATGGAGAGCATAGACCCCATATGCTAAGGTTTGGGGCTTTGCCTTGGAGGAGGCAGGCCTTCATAGTAGAGAGTTAAGCAGAGAAGGACACAATCAAATTAGCTTTTAAGAAAAAGTTAGTGTAAAATGGGATAAAGAGTTCTCATGTTGGAGAACAATTAGGCGGCAGCTATGATGATCCAGGTCTGAGCACAGGCAGAGTCAGTGAGGATATAAACGGACAGATTTGAAAGACATCAACAGAAATGACAGGACTAGGTGAGTGATTATAAATGAAGGATGAGAAAAGCAGAGCAGAGTGTCAGAAAGGTTTCCAGTATGGATGGCATATTTAACTGGTGGAGAAAATACTAACATTAAAGGCACAAGAAAAACACTAATTTGTTTTTAATTCTTTACAAGGAAAATTTGGGCAAGGATTGGTCAAGTAACCACAAAGGCCTTTGCAGCCTTGAGTTTCAGGACACTCTGTGGCCCAGGCTTGCTGCTGTCCTGTCTTTCCTTAGAGCAGGCCCCAGGGGCTCTACCTACTCCCTGCCCTCCAGAGCTGCCGATGTCAACACTGTCCCTGGAGGATCCTCTCCGCTCCAGCTTCCCTGCAGAAAACAATTTTCCTCAGCTTCCTCCTTCCTTCCATTCCCCTAAGACAAGTACACAGGACATTTTTTTAAATTACTATTAATCACCACAGGGAAACAGAGAAAAGCAACAATTACAAACACAAGAGCCTTGTAATTACAAGGCTTAAGAAATCATACAGATTTCTTTATTCTTCTATTACTGAGAATGTAACAGAGAGCCAGTCTTCTCATTTTGTTCAACCTTTATTCCTAAGGATAGAGTTTAGCAATCTCCTCAAGGTAGTCCAGTGACAATCCTTGAAGAAGAGGGCATGTTGACTACTTTCTCAGGAAAGCCCTTTTCTTTAAGCAACTGGCCTGAATTCCTTCACATCTGCACATTAATTCAACAACTGTTTATTGAATACTCGCTCTCCTCCAGGCATCCATGCTAAGCTGGGGATACAGGAGTGAAAATGACACAGCTCCTGCCCTGGGGGCTTATCTAGCAGTGGTAGAAGAGATTGAATACATACGCATTTACTAGGTAGTATCCTTTTCCTGAGAGAACAGTGTATTCAGGTTACCTTTACGGTGGCAGGGATGTTTTTCATTTTGTGTTGTTTGCTGCATTCCCATCACCAAGAATAGTGCTTGGCACATAGTGGATGCACAATAAATGTGCTTTGAATCATAGAATGTCCTATGCCTAAACCACAAAGATCTTCTATCATTTCCTCAAATGAACTAATCTCTTTTGTGATCAAGGTGTTCAAAAATAGCCCTATAAAAATAAGATTCCTCATTCATAAAACCATTATGAAAAAAGTAATTCATTTATTGGAATTGATTTTACTTCCTTCATGACTTCATTCCTGTTCTGTGATGTGTATTAAAAAATATCAAGCAGGGGCGCCTGGGTGGCACAGCGGTTAAGCGTTTGCCTTCGGCTCGGGGCGTGATCCTGGCGTTGCGGGATCGAGCCCCACATCAGGCTCCTCTGCTATGAGCCTGCTTCTTCCTCTCCCACTCCCCCTGCTTGTGTTTCCTCTCTCGCTGGCTGTCTCTATCTCTGTCAAATAAATAAATAAAATCTTAAAAAAAAAAAATAAAAAAATAAAAATATCAAGTAGTGAGTTGCACTAGGATTTATCCTGCCTGCTATAGGCCCTCAACATGGGGGATGGAGAGGTAGGGGAGGAAGCAATCATTATGAGGACTTCAAGACATTACCAGGCTTCTTAGACTGAGTTTAGTCTGTTTTGGGTCCATACTTGAGGCAGATTGTATTTTTCAAAAATGACAGATTGTATTTTCCAACAATATCTCCCAACACACATGCTCTTCTTCCAATGCGGTTTTGACACTCCTCCCATTAAGAGGTGGGGTCTCAGTTCCCTTTCCTTGAATCTCGATGGGCTGGTGATTATGACAAAAAATGATGCTACGTGACTTCTGAGGCTAGGCTACAAAGGCAACATAGGTTTTGCCTGGTTCTCTTGGGGCACTTACCTCTGGAGCCCTGAGAAACCATCTTAGCAGTCTGGCTTCAAATCGCCATGCTGTGAGGAAGCTCAAACCAGCCTACAAGGAGAAACTAACTGCAATGGGAAGATAGTGAAACTGCCTGAAGAGAGATGCCCATGTAGCTTCTGGCTTCTTCAGCTCCCTGTTGTCATAGCACCCACTTCTTTCTTTTTTTTTTTTAAGATTTTATTTATTTGACAGAGACACAGCCAGCGAGAGGGAACATAAGCAGGGGGAGTGGGAGAGGAAGAAGCAGGCTCCCAGGGGAGCAGGGATCCCAATGTGGGGCTTGATCCCAGGACGCTGGGATCACACCCTGAGCCAAAGGCAGATGCTTAACCACTAAGCCACCCAGGCACCCCCTAACACCCACTTCTGAGAACAACCTCCTAAGTGACTAGAGCCAGAACTGCCTAGCTGAGCCTTTCCCAAATTCCTGATCCATAGAAACCTTGAAATATAATTATTGTCATTGTTAAGCCACTGCTATTTTTTAGTGACTTGTTACACAGCAGTAGATAATTAGAAGAAATAGTTACTATTG
>NW_023252281.1:0-5587 GCF_002007445.2 Ailuropoda melanoleuca
GGGTGTTATACGCAACTAATGAATCATCAAACTTTACATCAAAAGCCAGGGATGTACTGTATGGTGACTAAAGTAATATAATAGAAAATATTATTATAAAAAATAAAAAAAATGAAAGTATATATGATCAATAAAAATATATTTGTGATGTATAAAATATGGGTAATAGGATGTGAAATAACAAGCAATACAAGCATGAGAATTTGATGTTTATAAATCAGCTTACCTGTTGTCTTCCTTCATCTTAATTATAATTGACATCTCAAATTCATCTCATCCTAGCATCCTTTAATAAAACTCATTTCAGGGGCCTGATTTAATATAGAATTCTCACAATTTTCAATAAAAATACTGAGATCAAGTGATCTGCATAGAAATATGAGAAAATTTGACAATTTATTGTACATTCAAATAAAAATATATATATATTTAAGTGAACTTAAGAAATTGTTTGTACTTAAAGAAATTATTTCTTTAAAATTTAGGTCACAGCATGAACCATATTAAGTGAAATCAGAAATTTAAGGTTTCTGCTACAACATATAAAATATAAATATGACCTTGCACAGATTGAAATTATATGTTAATATGATATTTACTTATATTTCACAAACGTTTTACTACTGCTATTTCAGTAAATCACTTAAGTTACTTCAAGCCTTTCTCAAGGGGGTTATATAGAAGTATTAATTTTGTAGAAAAAAGTTAATTTTTAAGAGTCCATCCCCCAACTTTTGATTCATAGCCCAACTTCAATCTTCCTATATCTCTCTCTGGCCTTTTTAAAATTCTTCCTAAGTATTGTCATGACTTGAGTCTTTTTCAAATATAAAATGTATTCTTACACCTTGTTTCCCATGTTATTTTCTTAAAATATAAATACGATGCTATCATTCCACAATGTTTGATTCCCCATTGGATTCACAAAACTTGCAAGTCTTATATTCATTTTCAAGAGCTTCTAAAGTGTACATTATGTCTTTTTTAACTGTCTCTACAACTTAATCCACAAACTTAGTGTCACGATCACCTTTGACTACATTAAAAGCAAAATAGCCAGTTATTTTACCAGCAAAATGGATTTATTCAGGAATAACAGAGCAATTGCAATTGGAAGGGTAAAGCATAGACAATCAATATCAAAGGAGAGAGATGATATTAATAGTGAAAAGAAGGGAAATGGCTGGGACTTCTTAAATCAGAGCCCTTTGGAGGAAAGTGAGTGTGAGGGGTGGTAATGGTTTCTCATTGGTTGAGTTGCACCATATTCTTGTAAGCTGTGTTTGTTTGCTGTGAGAGGGAAAATAGGAGTTGCTCTGAGGCAGGAGGGGTATGCCTGTGACTCAGGGTCTAGTTGTTGGCTATACTACTCTATAGGACAATGAGATTTGTGATGATTTTGGGTGAGTACTCCAAGGGCATCCCCTTCCTTCACACATACAATGAGGAAAAGGGGAAGTTGCTCATTAGGAAGTCTAAGGGCAGAGGCTTTATTAGGCTTTTTTTTTTTAAGTTTCAAGAGTTAGGTCATCCTGATCTTTCTAAATAATAGGGTCCAGTTTGTAACTTTTTAGTAAAACATATAGAAATTGAACCATAAAAATAAAGTTTGGAATCCAATTTTGATGGTAATCAGCTAGCCTGAGAATACCTCATAATTGGCACTTAGTTTGGGGTTTGGGGAAGTTTAGGATGCTGCAAAACCCATCTGAATCTAAATATGCCCCCATTTCTGAGATCAGGTGCCTTTGAACCTTGAAACATTGAACCTTGGTTTCAGAAAACGGGTTTTTTTTCCTTTGTCCCTATAGACTTTGTCTCTTTAAGGTTAAAAGTTGTAATGCATAAGTGCGGTCTTCCTGTGAAGAGACCTGAGAAGGGGAGCAGGGAAGAAAATAATCTGTGTATTCTAACGAAGTAGAGCTTGCAGAAAACTTTGTTATCACCAGAATCAACCTTTAATGTTTGTGAAAAGTGAGAATGTCTCTATGTGAAATCCTGGGGCTACTAACCAGGTGTATCTCTACTCTTACTAAGTGAAAGCAAGCACATATTGGCTATTCTCATCAACTAGAATACTAAAACATACACTGCATAGGTTAATTACAGTGAAAAAAATGCTTTTAGTGAGAGTGGATGTCAGTAGTGTCTGGGGGTTAGGAACAAAAGGGTGCTGAAAGATAATAAAGTTATTTATTACTCTGAGGTCCTAATAAAGCTCTAGCCTCAATCACTGGGTTTTATCACAGGTAAAATAGGGGTATTATAGGGAACAGTGCAGGGGATAATAAGACCCTGAGTCTTATAATCTTCTATTATAGGCTTGATGCATTGAAGGGCCTTTTTATTTACAGGCTACAATTCTAGAGAGAGATTTTGAGAAATCTATTTGAATATTCATGGGAAGTGCACTGTGGATTCTCACGATATCACTTGAAGACTTTGCCCATAAAGAGGATGGTCGCTGATCCAAAAGGAGCAAATGATCAATGTTCCCTGACTCAGCAAAAGGCCATTAGAGATGGAGTGAGTAATGATGATGAACGGTCATTTAATTCACCTGTTGGCTATTTTGATTACCATCAAATTCTAGAATTATATTTTGCTTCTGAGAGAAAAATCATCCAGCAAAATATTTTTAAAGAAATTGTGGCACAATTGATTAATAGGGGAGTAGGAACTAAAGAGAGAAAGTTGAGTATCTCTAAAAAGGCCTAAACATAAAGAAATAAGTTTAGAAACAAGAATCTGTTGAGGTTTATTGGAGACTCCAGTATTTAAACCATTTTAATACTGCAAAGTAAAGGCTGCTTTATAGTAGTGGAGTTGAGTGCTGAGTGTATCTCCAGTGTCAATAAAAACAAAGAGGGATTCATCACCAATTTGTTCCTTCAAGCCAATTAAGAGGGAGAATTGGGAAAATCCCCCACAAATCTTGGAGCCCGATCTTTGGTAATTAGGAAGACATTGGAAATGATGGATAGTGGGCTAACAGTTTCTGGGGCACTAAACATTGTAACTCTGTTTTTATCCACTGTTCTGGGTCCTTTAAATAATAATAACAGAGACCATGTGATTTTTTACTTTGCTTAAAGGCATCCGTTTGCTGCAGTTGAAAATTAATAATTTTAGTGGTCTTTATTTTAGTTGAATCATGTAAGGCATGGATGAGCTCATATGACAGATTAACTAAATCTGAAGAGGATAGTTTCCCATTCCATCCTGTTACTTTTAAGTAGAAGAGAAAGATCCTGGTTCAGCTCCTCAGTGAACAGGTAGTTAAAAGCTACCTAAGTGGAGTCAACATTTAAAAGAAGACCAGAGTTTTATTTAAAAACAATCTGGAGCTGGCTATAATAATCATGAATGGGCTTATTGGGCTTCTGGATACAAATCTAAATCTTACTTGATGGTTTTTGGGACAGTCCAAGGGATTGCCTGGTAATGTTGCTTAGCAATTGCACAAACTTGATCATCTGACAAGGCAGGGAAATAGTACCCCATTTGTAGTTCTAGAGATCTTTCAGGATTATCCCAGTTGCCAGTGTTTATCCAGTGTGGGGCTTGACCCTCACTGAAAATCATGTGAACTGGCTGATATAAATCTGGGAAACTAGGTTGATGGGTTTGAATAACTATATTAGATTTATCAGCAAATTTATGAGGATCCTCAGTTACATCAGTAAAGTCTTTGACCATAGCTTGTGATTCAGTTTATGATATGAAGTATGATAAATGAGAGGCTTAGTGTTTGGATCCTCAGAGGGCCTGACAGGGTCAGGTTTTAACAGTTTTATGAGAGAAGAAAGTGAGAAGAGATTCAGGGAATTTTAGTGAAAAAGCACAGGGTATAAAGACGGTGGGGCTGGCAGAGGAAAGGAAAGGAAGAAGGAGCTGCATGCTGGGTGCTTGCATAGATCACCCTGTATAACCAGAGACAGAGGGAGGGGGGAGAAGAACCAGAGTTGGGACCTGAGACAAAGAGAATGCAGGAGGGGAGAAAAGTCCTCAAAAATTGTTATGTCTTCCTATAGTTGCTTGCCAAAGTTAATTTAGAAATGATATTTTGTAAAGTGGTGATTTTAGAATCCTGAACACCTTTGAAGCCTCAGGGTATGGATTAAAACAGGCATTCCATTCAGGTAAAATTAATTAATTAATTAATTAAAAAAAACACAGGAGCCATAGTTTTCTAATTTAGTTTTGAGAAAAACAAGTTTGGGGAGATGAAAAGTTTCCCATAATAACAATTGGGGTTCTAAGTTATCTTTAGATAAATCGATTCATTTAATTAAAAATATGCATGAGGAGGAATCATAGATTTTAAACATAAAACTGGCTGGTGTTTTAGGGGAGAATTTAGAAGATTGGGATCCCACTAGTCAAAACCAGAGGCTCAGAAAACAAAACAATAACAACAAACAACAACAAAAACAAAAACCAAAAACAAATGCCAGAAAGGAGAAAGCCTTCATAAAAATAAAAAAAAGTATAAAACCTTTAAGCAGATTCCAAATAAAATCTGGAGAGCTCAAAATGCAAAGTGACCAGGGCTTGAAACCAGAGGAAAACTTACCCTTAATCCCCAGGGCCAGTGAGAAAGCAGTGAGCTCAATGATCTCACTGAGTACTGTCACCACCTTGCTCACCAGCCTCCAAGTTGTTGTTGGTCATCTCTGGATCTCATTTCACTGACACCAAGTAATGTTGATCTTCAAAGAAAAACAGTTATTTTAAAAGTAGTTTTATAGAGGAATATCAGAGTATTGTAATAAAGACATGCAAGTTATGGCAAACCACAGGTAAGTCTGGATATCAGAGGAGAGGAATGTTACTATTTTACAAAGAAAGGAATGTTACTATTTTACAAAGAAAAGAGGGGATACTTTGAATTCCAGTCCATTGGAGGAAAATGAGAGTGCTGGGTATTGACAGTTTCTCACTGGTTCAGTTGTGGTATTTTCTTACTGGCTGAGCTTATTTCTGGGCAAGGGGAAACTCTTTCTTCCTTCCGCTGCAGTAGTAAAGTAGGCTTCTTCTGTTTGGAATGCAAGGTATGTCTCTTCCTCTTGAGGTTTGCAATAGAGGACATATGAAAGGGGATGGGAGCTCCCCCTCCTGGCCTCTCAAATCCATTTTAAATGAGGTTTCCCTTACTCAGTTTTACACCTGAGACCTCTAGACTGTCCATGTAAACTTCCATTCACTTGCAGATGTGATGTTTAGCTTAGGTTATTTGTCACTCCTGGGAAGTTCTTCTGTACATTTTGTCTTGTATTCCATTTTTTCAACTTCTTATTTAAATTCTAGTTATTTAACATATAGTGTAATACTAGTTTCAAGAATAGAACTTAGTGATCCATCAGTTACATATGTTCATCATAACAAGCGCCCTTCCTAATTCCCAACATGCATTTAACCTATCCCTTCACCCACCTGCCCTCCAGCAACACTCAGTTTGTTCTCTATCATTAAGTGTTTCTTGTGACTTGTTTCCTTCTTTCCCCCCTTATTTTTCCCTCTATGATCATCAGTTTTGTTTCTTAAATTCCATGTATGATTGAAATCATATGGTATTTGTTTTTTT
>NW_023252282.1:0-1009 GCF_002007445.2 Ailuropoda melanoleuca
CGAGGGCGTTTGGACACAGGTGTGAGCTAGAAATCTCAAAGACTCTGCAACCGTCCGGTGCTGACCTCTGCCAGGTCCATACTCAGACCCGTTTTCTGTCTGCCCCATGCCTCAAGGGCAACCTTTTAGCTCCGTCTCCGGTCGACTTTCCAGTCCCCCGGCAGTCGACCTCGCCTGGGCCCAGCAGCTGACAGAATACACATTGCAAGGAAGGTTTGTGTTGTCAAGTAAAAGAGAAAAATCAAAACACCAGGATGGGTCTCAGACTGTCCAGTAGACAGAGTCAGCCGCCTTCCAGGGCCTTCCTGCTCTTCCCAAGGGTGGGCCAAGGGAGAAGGAACAACCCACCTGGCTGGAGCCTTTCCTTACAACACCCTCCTTTCCAGGCTCCCAAGTTTCTTGCCCCCTCTAGGTGGCACACAGACTGCTCACCAGCTCAGATGCCTCCAATTCCCAGAATCAAAGAAAAGGTATATATAAAAATTCTCACACCAATCAGGAACAAAGCAGGCAACACCGCCATAAGCCTCTGGTCCAAACAGCTCAGCGATCAGCTCTCCGCTGGCTGGTGCGGCTGCCAAGGGAACGTGGGCCAGATTCTGCCAGCCAGACACACAAGTTAATCAGGGTCCCTTGCAGCCTGGCCATGGTTCCTCTGAGTCTTCATAACATTCAGTACGGGCACCATGCCTTTGGCATTTAGCATTTTTACCCTGTGTTATGACTATCTTTTCTTGAACCAGGCCTGCTTCCCAGGTTATCTTCTGAGCTTTTGTCCTTAATTCAGATGTGCTTTGAAGTCATTTGCAGAGGGTCCCATGAGGGGCTAGATGAACTAACAGAGTTGGTGGGGTCCCAGTATGATCTCTTCCTGTGATCTCTCAGTTTGGATGCAAACTGCATCTTTTAACAATCTGTTGCAGCTGTAAGCAATTGTTTTGTCACTTTCTGCATGGCAACGGGTCACCAAAGCCCCTCAGCAAGTCTATATACTGTTTAAAAAAAAAAA
>NW_023252282.1:7531-8017 GCF_002007445.2 Ailuropoda melanoleuca
CACGCACTGCACACACAGGCACACACGCGGGGGACGAGCTGGAGCTTGGCAGACGGTCCTCCTTCTTTTCTTCCCCAAAGAAGCTGCCCACGTTAACTCCGGCAAACTGCTGTTTCTCCGTATTGGACAACTCGCCCAAGCGCCCCCCACCTTAACTGCTTCGTCCCCGGTGCCCACACCCTTGGGGCCACAATCACACCTGCGTCCGCGCCCGGGGCGGGCGAACGGACGCCCCGGGTCCAGGAGCGGCAGGGGGACTCAGCGTGCCCCCCCCTGCCACTATCTAGGGAGGCAGGTCTGTGGCCATCACACGCCAACCTCTGATCCCTCTCCCCTGGGGGCTGAAAACACCTGGTTTGGCCCCCCCACCCCCCGCTTCTCTTTCCAAGGTCACAGAATGGATTTGATGAAGAAGCGAGGGCGTTTGGACACAGGTGTGAGCTAGAAATCTCAAAGACTCTGCAACCGTCCGGTGCTGACCTCTGC
>NW_023252283.1:0-819 GCF_002007445.2 Ailuropoda melanoleuca
ATTCTAACATTCCTTGAAACTGACTTACTCAATTTAGAATCTCGAAGGGACAAGAAGCAAGAAGCTACAGCCTGACTCCATGGTCGGCGATACTTGCACTCTCTGAAATAGAGGGCCCCTGATGTCATGAGCATCTTTCATGTGTCCAGTCCTCCAACACTAGTTTATAAAAATATCCTTCAATCTTCCCAACAGCCCTCTCTAGTAGTTACAATTATTATTCTTCTTTTACAAGATTTAACATAATTGAGTAACTTGTGTAAGGTCTTCTGACAGTTGTAAGCAGTGAGATTGAACTTGAATCCCCGTCATCAGCTCTAGGGCCCACTTCTGTCTCTGCTACCCTGCAATCTTGGCCCCATTTCCTTTCAAGGATATGCTTCCTCAGAGCTCTTCAACATGAACGAATTTTCTGTTCAAATGGAAACAACCTCCCTCACAAATATACTCTATTTTGATAATTCAATTAGAGTGTCTTTTTCAGGGTCAGAATGTGTATTCTTTGAGGATTTGTCCATAATTTTTCTTGTGCATGCCTGGGACTAGCACAGAACCTCAGAAATTTCTGTTACTGCCAGTTAGGTGGAATAACAAAGAAGTCCTTGTAAATGTCATCACTGGGGCAGACCAGAATGTGGATTTCTTTGACATGCCTCTGAAGAATTAGGGCAGTCCATCTTTTCATCTATTCAGCAAATATTNTCTATTCAGCAAATATTATTCATGCCTCCTCTGTGGCAGATACTGCTTTAAGGACTGGCATCCAACAGTGAACAAAACAAGCCACAGAACATGCCCTTCTTGTATTCATATCCCATT
>NW_023252284.1:0-181 GCF_002007445.2 Ailuropoda melanoleuca
GTCTCACGGGTGCTGACCGCGAGTCCGCCTGCTCCCCCGTGCAGGTGGCCCTCCAGCCACCAGCCGCCCCGGGGACGCTCCCGGAGTTCCCTTCTCAGCCTGCTGTCTCAAGCGTGCGGGTCCGCGGTCTGTTCGCTCCCCCTTGTAGGTGGCTACCGCTTCCCGGCGCCCTGACACGGCG
>NW_023252284.1:421-883 GCF_002007445.2 Ailuropoda melanoleuca
AAGCATCCCACTCTTGGTTTCAGCGCAGGTTGTGATCTCAGCGTTGTGAGATTGAGCCCCACGTTGGGCTCCATGGTGGGAGTGGAGTCTGCTTGGGATTCTCTCTCTCCCTCTCCATATGTCTCCCCCACCAAAATAAATAAATAAATAAGTCTTTAAAAATTTTTGAGTGAGAAGTTAACATAATAAGGGGTATGATATTAGACTTTATCACTGCTACAAAATAGCAATCCGTGAATTCTCTAAGAGAACCGAATGCAAGGAGGTTGCATGGGGCTCTAGACTTGAGAACTTTGGCTACTGCATTGAATGTGATGGAAGGCCCTGTAGAAAGTGCTTGTGATACTGGAACTTCTTGTGCAGTCAAGTTGTTTTAACTCCAATGATGTGTTGCAGGGTGTGACTATATGTATTTATTTACATGACTAAAAATAATTTACATTAGTAAGTCCAGTGCATTTT
>NW_023252285.1:0-368 GCF_002007445.2 Ailuropoda melanoleuca
TATTTCACTTAGCATAATCTCCTCCAGTCCCGTCCATGTTGCTGCAAATGTAGGGTAATCGTTCTTTCTGACGGTTGAGTATTATTCCATTGTATATATAGACCACGTCTTCTTTATCCATTCATCTGTTGAAGGGCATCTCAGCCCCTTCCACAATTTATCTATTGTGGACAATGCTGCTATGAACATTGGGGTGCATATGGCCCTTCTCTTCACTACGTCTGTATCTTTGGGGTAAATACCCAATAGGGCAATTGCTGGGTCATAGGGTAGCTCTATTTTTAACTTTTTTTTTAAAAGATTTTATTTATTTATTTGACAGAGAGAGACAGCCAGCGAGAGAAGAAACACAGCAGGGGGAGTGGGAG
>NW_023252285.1:440-1790 GCF_002007445.2 Ailuropoda melanoleuca
CCCGGATCACGCCCTGGGCCTAAGGCAGACGCTTAACCGCTGTGCCACCCAGGCGCCCCTATTTTTAACTTTTTGAGGGACTTCAACACTGTTTTCCCAGGGGCTGCACCAACTTGCATTCCCACCAACAGCGTAAGAGGGTTCCCCTTTCTCCACATCCTCTCCAACATTTGTTGTTTCTTGCCTTGTCCATTTGTGCCATTCTAACTGGTGTAAGGTGGTATCTCAATGTGGTTTTGATTTGCCCTGATGGCTAATGATTTTGAACATTTTTTCATGTGTTTAGTAGCCATTTGTATGTCTTCATTGGAAAAGTGTCTGTTCATGTCTTCTGCCCATTTTTTGATTTGATTATTTGTTTCTCGTGTATTGAGTTTGAGAAGTTCTTTATAGATCTCTGATACCAGCCCTTTATCTGTAGTTTCATTTGCAAATATTGTCTACCATTCTGTGGCTTGCCTCTTTGTTTTGATGACTGTTTCTTTTGCTGTGCAGAAACTTTTTATCTTGATGAAGTTCCACGAGTTCATTTTTTCTTTTGTTTCTCTTGCCTTTGGGGATGTGTCATGAAAGAAGTTGCTGTGGCCGATGTTGAAGAGGCTACAGCCTAAGTTCTCCTCTATGATTTTGATGGATTCCTGTCTCACATTGAGGTCTTTCATCCATTTGGAGTTTATCTTTGTGTATGGTGTGAGAGAGTGGTCAAGTTTCATTCTTTTGCATATAGCTGTCCAATTTTCCCAGCAGCATTTATTGAAGAGACTGTCTTTTTTCCACTGGATGTTTTTTCCTGCTTTGTTAAGGATTAGTTGACCATAGAGTCGAGGGTCCATTTCTGGAGTCTCTGTTCTGTTCCATTGGTCTATGGGTCTGTTTTTGTGCCAGTACCATGCTGTCTTTGTGATCACAGCTTTGTAGTCTAGCTTGATATCAGGCAACATGATGCCCCCAGCTTTGTTTTTCCATTTCAACATTTCCTTGGCAATTTGGGGTCTTTTCTGGTTCCACACAAATTTTAGGATTGTTTGTTCCAGTTCTTTGAAAAATGTCATTGGTATTTTGATTGTGACGGCGTTGAAAGTGTAGATTGCTCTGGGTAGCATACACATTTTAACTATGTTAATTCTTCCAACCCATGAGCNTTAACTATGTTAATTCTTCCAACCCATGAGCATGGAATGTTTTTCCATCTTTTTGTGTCTTCTTCAGTGTCTTTCATTATTGTTCTGTAGTTTCTAGAATATAGATCCTTTACCTCTCTAGTTAATTCCGAGATATCGTATGATTTTTGGTGCTATTGTAAATGGAATCGATTCCCTAATTTTCTTTCTTCAGTCTCATTGTTCGTGT
>NW_023252286.1:0-666 GCF_002007445.2 Ailuropoda melanoleuca
GAGTCTCCGTGTCCCCTGCGAGGGGGGGTGGGGATGGGCACACTGTGAGCCGGTATTTCCAGGCTTTTGTTTTCTGGCGGCTTTCCTTGGCGGTCTGCTGTGCCTCTTCTGAGAGTCAGAGCAGCAGTGGCCGAATCTCAGCCTCTGTCTCAGAACAGAGGGATCACAGACCGTTCTTCACTGATGTTCTGGCCACTTTAACTCTGTTACTNGTTTCTGTTGGTGCTGCTCAACCCTGCAGCGTCCCGGGATGTGCGCCCTACACCCGGCGTCCCAGACCTCACTTCCAGGGCCGGCGCGTCTCTGTCCTTTGTGTTTCTACTCCGCCAGCTGCCCCTGCGTGCTCCCGTCGCTCCCGGTCTCAGTTGGATCCAGTGAGTACACCAGAGTTCTGTGAGAAGTCTGGTGGCACGCACTCCCCGCTCACAGTCTTAGTCTGCTCTCTCCCGGGTGCCAGTCCGCGAGTCCGCCCGCTCCCCCGTGCAGGTGGCTACCACTTCCTGGCGCCCGAAGGCAGTGGCTCCCACCCCCTTCCATTTATCTTCCAATATCTGTGCGCGGTTTCACGGTTCCCCACTTTGTACCTCAATACTCAGCGCTGGAGATGTTCATTTGTAGAGATCCAGATGTATCTTCCTGCATCTCAGGCTGATTCCGTGTATGTTC
>NW_023252286.1:697-1269 GCF_002007445.2 Ailuropoda melanoleuca
GACTCAGGGGACCAGCTGAAAAAGGAGTCCCCTACTCCTCCGCCATCTTAACCCCTCCCCTCCAAACCAACTATTTAAAACAATAATGATACAATCAGGAAAAGGTAAACACTGACTATCAATAAAAAATAAAATTATTTGATTATTATTATGGTATTGTGCATATATGTGTGTTTATTCTTATCTTTTGAAGATATCTACTGAAATATTTACCTGTGAAATGATTTGAGATTGGTTCAGAATGATCCTATAGGTATGGGGAATGGCAAGTAGGGAATGCGTGGAGGAAGAGAGGACATAAATTTGTCTCTGAAGTGATACCAGCCAGAGCTGGGTCCTTGAAGGTTTATTTTATTTTTTTTTTTAAGATTTTACTTATTTATTTGACAGAGACAGAGACAGCCAGTGAGAGAGGGAACACAAGCAGAGGGAGTGGGAGAGGAAGAAGCAGGCTCCCAGCAGAACAGGGAGCCTGATGCAGGGCTCGATCACAGGACCCCAGGATCACGCCCTGGGCCCAAGGCAGACGCTTAACAACTGAGCCCCCAGACACCCCTCCTTGAAGGTTTATT
>NW_023252287.1:0-183 GCF_002007445.2 Ailuropoda melanoleuca
ATTTATTTATTTATTTATTTATTTATTTATTTTTAAAGATTTTATTTATTTATTCAACAGAGACAGAGACATCCAGGGAGAGGGGGAGCACAAGCAGGGGGAGTGGGAGAGGAAGAAGCGGGCTTCTAGTGGAGGAGCCTGATGTGGGGCTTGATCCCATCATGCCGGGATCACGCCCTGAGC
>NW_023252287.1:247-870 GCF_002007445.2 Ailuropoda melanoleuca
GCCCCTGACTAGCTTCATTTGAAGGCAGATTTGTGAATTATAAATCTTGAGACTGTCAAAAATAGGGCTCTGGGCTTCTTAAGGTTGGGGTAAATTATGAATTGCCTATCCCCAAATTACCCAATATTGTTAATATATTTTAAATATTCTTTCATTTATTATTAAAACTTCAAAATGGGAAACTGTGTGAGGCTGATCTTCATGCCATACCACCCACAGACGCGTGGGTGTCCCTTGTGGGCCCCAGTTGGCTTGTCATCAGCATGTGTTTTTATGGGACTGGCCTGATCCTGGGAGCTTAGCTTCCGAGGAAAAGGTTCCAGTCACCTCACCTAGAACAGCTGGGTGTTTTGTCATCTTCCCCTTGGTTATCCGATACTATTTGTGAGCAGTCTTTTGAAAATTGTATTAGATGACACCAGCAATAAAACAGATACTTTCTGCATGAATGTTTTTGGAGGCAGAAAGATGAGCCAATTAAGCATTTTGTATTTATTTATTTATTTATTTATTATATTATGTTAGTCACCATATAGTACATCCCTGGTTTTTGATGTAAAGTTCGATGATTAACACCCAGTGCACCATGCAATATGTGCCCTCCTTACTACCCATCACCAGTC
>NW_023252287.1:1018-4397 GCF_002007445.2 Ailuropoda melanoleuca
TTGACAATGATATTCAGACTGAAGTCTCTCAGGGATGGAGCCCAGGTGTTTAAGTTATTTGGAAGATTTTTTTTTTAAGTGCAAAACTCTAAGTGCAATTAGCCCTCTATTCTAAAATGAGTGAACAGGGTTGACTGTTGAGAGGCAGGTAAAATCTAACAATGTATTTTTTTTTTAGACCGGTTACATTCCTGAGTCATGTGAAGGAGTATTTCTGTGGCCCACCTAGATTTCACGTTGCTAGTTGGGCATAGGAGCATTTGTGCCTCTAGTTACAGATTGTACTGGAGTGCAGAAGGTCCTGTTGAGCTGAGAGCGTTTGCTGCCTCAGCCTCATGTATCAGTTCAGAGGAGGAAGGAAAAGCATCAGGTGTGCTGGTAGCTTCTGGAGCCTCGGGTTCAGTCTCTGGATAGCAGGACTTAACGAGAGTCCGTGGTCACCAGAGCCTGTGCTTGGCATTAAATTACACACGATGAAACTACATGTCTTTATTTGGGTTTGAACAAAAACATACTGAAAAGTAAAGCAACAAATACGCTAACAAAGCCATCCTCGTCACCGCGGACTGGCTGTTAGCACTTAGCATTGTAAGATGGTCCAAAGAAACGTATAACCAGAGCTCTCTTACTTGATTTCCGAAGCCTGCTTTGTTGAATATTTGATGAAACAGACTGCGGATATCTGCAGTGGTGTTTTGGTGAATCCCTGCTGGCAGCTTCAGGAGTCCGTCCTTCTGGAGATTTCCAGGGGTTGACTCTCCATCTGGGGAAGAGAGGAGAGAAGCGTGATTGTTAACCGTCACGTGAGAGAGCACCGGAATGATGTGTGAACACTCAGAATTTCCCATCTTCCAGGAAAATGTCGACACACGGTTCGAGGAGGGGCCTCGCATCGAACAGAATAGTGGTCCAGCTTTTCTTAGAGGAACAAAGCCCGCTTTAGCAGTTTGTCTCCAGTGAGGACAGTTCTGCTGAGCAATTTCTCTGGGCACGATGGTGAGGATCCTTCGGTGTGCTATAACTTTTTTCGATTTGATGAATTGTGATAGTTTGATCATTTTTGCCTGGAAGACCAAGAATAAGTAATGCAGTCTGACAATAGTTTTCTCTAAATCAGGGCATCCCTGTAGCTCTGTGATGTCGGTTTGCGTATAGGGAGCCCGTGGGGATTTCTTTTTGAGGGCTGTGATTTTTTCTTTTTTTTTAAAAGCTGTGATTCTAGGTACAGGCTGACTTTCTTTCTCTTAAAACCAAAAAAACCCCTACAAGAATAGTTCCTTCTTTTCCTGGATCCCCACCTGGCTAAAGGGAAACTGATTTCACTGGGATCCTGGCCTCAGGAGAGCAGGAGTCCTGGGGATGGGGGCGGCTGGAGCTGACGGCTGTCACAGTTGTCTTAGGAGAGGCTTGGTGTTTAGTCAGTTCCCCTGCAGGTGATCTGTGTGCCTCCCGCCTGGGGTGGGCACCTGAGAGCTGCCGAGTAGACTGTGGATGTTAGCTGCCCCCCCAGCCCCCCAAGCCAGTGCTGTCCTTCTCCGGTTCCTGGGAGTGACTCATGAAATATTTCATTAGGGATGAAGCTTTACGAAGAATGGGTCNCGAGTAATGAGAGAAAGAGCAACATGGAGTTTGGGGGCAAAAGGAGGAGGTATTTTAGGCAGGTTGATCCTTTCATTCATTTCTATGGACATGCTATTTGAGTGATGAAAAAGAGCCAGCCCTGAAAATATCTAGGGGAAGAGCCTTCCACACAGAGAAGCAGCAAGTGCCAAGCTCTTCGGTGGGAAGAAGCTCGGCAGGCCAGAGGGCATGGTAGTGGAAGCATATCCAGTGTGTACGGTGGGGGTGGGGGCAGGGTTGCAATGAGGACTGGAACTGTTACCACACTTAGAGCAGTTACTGGCCTCAGCATCAGCAGGTGGTCTGGGGGTTGTCCGTGGCTCACAGAAGACTGGTGGGATAATCATAAAATGTGACTAAAGAGAAACAACGTGGAAGGTCATAGAAGTGTATATTTCATTTCACCCTCATAACAAGATTTTTACAAAAATCTTTACAGTAAATGAAGTGGTTTGTAAGGAGACGAAAGAAATTAGGAAGCAAAGAGGTTATTACCCTCTGGATAGAGAAAATGTTTCAAAAAAGCAGTGAGAACAACTTAGTCAGATGTGGAGCTCCTTTGTCGCAGAGCTGGATGAAGCTAGAGCTGATGGAAAACACGAAGCCTGCCTGAACTTGAAAGTGGTCCTAGGGAACAGTAGTGTAAGCATATCTGTAGGAGCAGGTGTGATGAAGGTGCAGATGTGGAAGTAGGTGCAGATGTGGGTGTCGGGGAAGGAGGAGAGGTGCATTCATGTCACCAAGTGATGTTAATCTGTATTCTAAGTGGCTGTGGGACTTCTTAGAGATTCCTGGAGAGAGATTGGTCATGGTAGAGAGGAGGGGGGGCCAAATGGGTGGATTTTTCTTGCAAATAGGTCCTCCTATTAAGAAGAAAAAGTTTTATTTTTTTTAAAGATTTTATTTATTTGACAGAGATAGAGACAGCCAGCGAGAGAGGGAACACAAGCAGGGGGAGTGGGAGAGGAAGAAGCAGGCTCATAGCAGAGGAGCCTGATGTGGGGCTCGATCCCAGAACGCCGGGATCACGCCCTGAGCCGAAGGCAGACGCTTAACCGCTGTGCCACCCAGGCACCCCAAGAAGAAAAAGTTTTAAAATACTCTTCTCTAGAATGTCCATCTTTGGCATGAAGTAATTGCAATACGAGTGAAACAGAATCACGTTTATGGATATAGAGGACTTGTCTTAGTTTAAGCACACATTCAGCCATACGTTTATAGCTCACCGAGCTTGTCCTGTCAAGGACCACCTCCAGAGGAAGCACGGGAGTGATAGTAACATCTGTATCAGGATGCCTACCACTGATTTTATCTCCCTTCCATGTGTACTCATTTTCTTCCTAGGTGTTACAGACTTTTGTAGCTCGATATCCTAGGTAGCCTGCCTGTTGATATTTTGGCTGTTAGCCTTTTGTACTACCAAAATATTATCAGATGTTATCTAGGGGCCAGCAAAAATCTCTTAAGACTCGTCTGGAACTTATTCAAAGCCTGCTTTCATCAGAGTTTCTGTAATTACGCGGAGCAGTGGTTCAGAGAAAGGCTGTGGTAGATTCACCCGTACTTTCCCTCATGGCTTCGGAGTTTTATGTTACACAATCAGTAGTGCTGTGTTTTTGCTTCCCAAGTTGAAGATCGCAGAGCTCAATGCAAACAGAAGTCATTTGGTCATTGGAATATCCATGCTTTCCTTCCCGGGGTTCTCTGCTTTGCTCCCATGAGGTTAAAAGCCCTTTCCAGGGCGCCTGGGTAGCGCAGT
>NW_023252287.1:4575-4690 GCF_002007445.2 Ailuropoda melanoleuca
CCTTTCCATTCTTCTGAGCACTGTGTGTCCTGGACCTTGGCGCTGTTTGCCTTGATGTCAGTGTCTGCGAAGCAGCAGGTTTGGCTAGGCTGTGCCCTTACAAGTATGGAGACCT
>NW_023252288.1:0-1146 GCF_002007445.2 Ailuropoda melanoleuca
AACAATTCTTGGTGATTTAAATATCTATACAGATGATTCTTTCCCTGTTCTGGCCTCTCATCTCTTTGAATGTCTCTCCTCTCATCATCATGTGTTCTGCTCTACTTCCACCATCCACCCTATGGTCATATCCTATTTCTGACCAGCACTTAAACTATCTTTCCAGTTCACTTAACTCCAGAACTCTGAGTAGCAAATTTCAACTCCACTGGCACCGATTTCTGTTGAATTTACCACTTATTTTCCTATTCCCTCGAGCCTCTCCTGTTCCACTTCCCTCTTTACGGAGGGCTCACGTAATTATCACCAATTTGCATATAATATAACCTCAGTTCTCTTGGCCTTTTGTCCTACTCACCAAGCAAAACTTAAGCCTTATATATTTGATTTTCTGCCTGTTCTACGCCTTCACAGCTTTATATGAGAGAAGAACATCACACAGATTTGCCAACTAACCCTTAAATTCATGACCATTGTCTTGAGGTAGGCCCTTGGCGTTGCCCGGCATTTTTCTGGCCTTTTGTTAGTCCATTCAAGGACTGTTTTATCTCCCTTATTTCTCTTTAGATATCCAACCTTCTGCATTTCCCAACCATTTCACCCACCAGCCTTCCTGCATTTGTACCCATATACTCTGCCTTTTGTATTTTATTTCTTACTTAGTACATGCCCTTGTTTAAGGATAGACAATGTATTTCTATACTAGTTCTCGTCTTTTCTTGCTTGCTTAAGGTTATCACTTAATCAATTGCCCCTTTTCTCTCCTACTTCATAGAATGTTTCCTATTAGTTCATTTTTATCACTCTATAAAATGCTTTACTATCTCCCATGGAGGCTGGATAGAAGTTTTGGTAAGTCTTAGTCTACTTGTGGCTCAGCCCAGTACTTTTGGTAAGGCTTCCCAAACAGAGCTGATACTCAGTAGGACCCTACTCCTGGCAAAACTTGTACTCTGGTGTTTATGTCCTCAGCATTTAAGACTGTGGAACTCTCCATTATGCTTTTCAGAGGTTTTAGGGCTTGGCTTTTTAATTTCAAGCCCTGTACACGTTTGGGATTTATCAAATGATGTGGGGGAGAAATAAGTCTCGGATCTCCAATTTTATCACTTCAGTCCTGCACAGCTACCTAAAGCTTCGATGATT
>NW_023252289.1:0-225 GCF_002007445.2 Ailuropoda melanoleuca
TAATTCATCTAACCTTCCTCTTATGAATTTCCCCAGAAAACAGACCAACCAGAATCCTGATGAAAGTTTTGTCTATGGACTATGAGAAACAAACTGAAGACTTCAGAGGGGAGGGGGTGGGGGAAGGGGATAGACGGGTGATGGGTAGTAAGGAGGGCACGTATTGCATGGTGCACTGGGTGTTATACGCAACTAATGAAACATCAAACTTTACATCGGAATCTG
>NW_023252289.1:301-586 GCF_002007445.2 Ailuropoda melanoleuca
GAAAGTTTTGCCAAATGAGAGAAACTTACTAGATGACACAAATATATCTGACAAATGCAGGAGATAGACTATGGTGATTGCTGTGGACTGAGGCACCATGCCTCCTGAAACCAGAAGTACTGACTACTTATGTGGATGATTACAATTGTTCTTAGCTATAGGAAATTTCTTCACCCAAAGTTGCACTCCCTCCCCAGCCTATATTCAATAATTGTTCAGTGCAAAAATACAAAGACCAGGTTCCCTTTGTCTCAGTTCCTGGCAAATCTAAAGGGCCCTAGCTCC
>NW_023252290.1:0-1423 GCF_002007445.2 Ailuropoda melanoleuca
TCTCCTAAACCACTGTGCAAAGATTTTTTCTAACACTGGCCTTCTGTAATACTTGGAGTGTAATTTTTCTATTGATTTGGAAACACCTCCAGCTTAGACTAATAAAAATATTTCTATCACATACGTTAAGTATGTAATACTTCAGTTTGCACAACCTGAACAAAGGGTAGAGTGAGGCATACCCTATCAATCCCCAACCCTCTTAACAAAACAAGCTCTGCTTGCATTTCTGTCTATACTGAGGATCCACATAAGATTTAAATTTTTTAAATTGGGTTCTGCTGACTTAAAATAATTGAAAAGTTGTCCATATTTACACAAGGGAAAAAACAGTGAACTAGGGATGATTTAGAATTAAACACTGATATTTCAATAATTCACTTATCCAATGAATATTTATTAAGCAGCTAGTACTTTTCAGTCACTGAGAAACCATATATAATTAACAAGATAAAATTCCTGCCTTCATGAAACTTGCAACTGAGTACCTAAATGCTGTTGTATAAATGGCAAACATATAACACAATGGCATACAAGTGCTGTAAGAAAAATGAAGGACAAGGAGATGGGTTCTAATGAGTAGCTGCTTTTGGTAACTTCACCAGAGAATGTGTGTGTCTCCATAGGNAAGGACAAGGAGATGAGTTCTAATGAGTAGCTGCTTTTGGTAACTTCACCAGAGAATGTGTGTGTCTCCATAGGAGGCAGCATTTGAACATATTCCCAAATCCATCTCTACTGAAAAGCATTTCAGACCTAGGGAACATAAATTTAAGTTTCTGAGGGGGAAACAAGAGTGGAATATTCAAGTAAGCTTATAAAGTCATATTATTAGAGAGGAGTGAGCAAAAGTTCAAGGGTGGGTTCTGTCGGAAAGGTAACCAGAGGTCGGATCATGGAGGGCCTCCCATGCTGACATGAAAACTTGTTCTAAATTTGAAGGGAAATAACACAGGAGAGACTGATGTAATGCTATTCACATTTTCAAAAGCTCACTCTTGAATGTTGTTTGGACAATAGAATTGGGCGGTAGGGAAAGTTGCAAGAGAATAATTTGGAATCTGTGTCAGTAACCCAGGAGGAAGAAGATGGCGATATGGAATATAGAGTAGCAGTAGAATTAGTGAGAACTAAGAAAATACAGGATAAACTTTGAAGGTAGAAGCCTACAGGACTTGTCAACGGACAGCATAAAGGGTGTGTACAGGAGAGAAGAACCAAAGCTGACTGGTCAACATTTTACCTAAACCTTCTGGTGCTTGGGGCTGCTTTTGCTAAAATAAAGATGGAACAAGGAGCAAGCTCAGTGGGGAAAACAAGACTTCTGAGTTTGGGTGTTTACATTTGCCTATTTGGCCTCTGAAATGTCAATAAGATGGAGCTTCACAGAATATCAGAGGTGAAGATATAAATGTGTGAGTCA
>NW_023252291.1:0-803 GCF_002007445.2 Ailuropoda melanoleuca
TCCATCGCCCCCTCCCTCTGCCCCAATACCCTCTATTCTGCCTTCTGTTCTATGAATGATTCTCTAGATGCTTCATATAAATAGAATCATGCAGTATTTGTCCTTTGTTTCACTTAGCATAATGTCCTCAAGTTTCATTCATCTACTTGTAGCCTTTGTCAGCATTTCCTTCCCTTTCAAGGCTGGATAATATTCCATCCTATGTNTTTTGTTTATCCAACAACACATGTTGTTTCAGCCTCTTGGTGATTGTAAATACTACTGCTAAGAACAGCATTCATATGAGTCCCTACCTTCATTTCTTTTGGTATATATTCAGAAGAATAATTGCTAGATGAGATCTATTGGGTTTTGAATTCTTAAAGTTTGAGCTTGCTTTTGAAAAAAAATTTAACATGGAATTTGTTTTAAAGGCGTGAAAGAGGAGAATGTCATAAACATTTGTAAGCAAGCTTCTCCCTGTGACCATTGTCCATAGCTTAACTGTGTGATGACGGATGTCTGGGTGCTGGAACTGTGTCCAGATACTCCCTGCATAAAGCCAGGACCATCTCAATGGCTCCCTGACCTCCTCCCTACCCCCTTTACCTCTCAGATTCCCCCNTCAATGGCTCCCTGACCTCCTCCCTACCCCCTTTACCTCTCAGATTCCCCCCACTGCTCTCCCCTCCAGCCCACCCCCTAGACCCAGGCCTCTCAGCTGTTTGTGGACCAGAAACATCCCAGACACATGCACATCTCAGGGCCTCTGCCCATAACAGCATCCTTCCTTCCACATACCCACACCGCTTGTCTGTCACCTT
>NW_023252292.1:0-5676 GCF_002007445.2 Ailuropoda melanoleuca
AAAAAAAGAAAAAAGTCTCAACTCTTAAATGATAAATAAAAGAAAAATAAATTTAAGAGATGTACCTTTTATTATCTCACATATTTAAAAACTTACTGTTTTGGATACCTGACATTAGCCCTCCAGACATCAAATGAACAAAGTCATTTTTCAAAATAGACTTCTTTGAATATTTTTCAAACCTATGCTTATACTTATCTCTCATCTATGCCCTTGACATTTTTGATAACTCCATAAAGACTAAACAGCAATCATGATTTCAGGACATCCTTGGAGATTAAGGATAATGCTTGGTGTTTTGTGTATGCATTCTCTAGGGAATGTCCACTGAGACATGAATAATGCAGGGTAAATCACCATTAGCTAGGCATGGCCAAAGTTTAGAAATGAATTCTGATAATTTGTGTGGATGTTGTAATAGTTATGTTAAAGGCCAATTCAGGGGTTAACAAATATATTTATTCAGACTTTTTGAATACTATGTCTCTCATGTATAAATTCATGTATAAATTCTTTACATATTTTGGATATTAACCCCTTATTGGACACATTATTTGCAAATACCTTCTCCCATTTGCAAGATCCTTTTTTAATTTAAATACAGTTAGCCAGCATATTTTACAACATTAGTTTCAGGTGCAGAGTTCAGTAATTCATCAGTAACATATAAGACCCACTGCTCTTCACATTGCATGCCCACTCTAACACCTGTAACCTCAGTTACCCCATCCCCCTATCCACTACCCATACAGCCACGCTCAGATTCTGTCCCATAGTTAAGAGTCTCATGGTTTGTCTGCCTCTCTGATTTCTTCCCATTCAATTTTCCTTCCCTTCCCCTATGATCCTCTAGATTGTTTCTTATATTCCAAATATGAGTAAAACCATATGATAATTGTCTTTCTCTGGTTCACTTATTTTGCTCAGCATAATACCCTCCAATTCCATCCACATCAATGTAAATGGTAAGAATTCATCCTTTCTCATGGCTAATATTCCATTGTAGATATGAACTGTATCTTCTTAACCACAATCATCTGTTGAAGGACATCTTGGCTCTTTCCATACCTTGGCAATTGTGGACATTGCTGCTATAAACATGGGCGTGAAGGTCCCCTTCCGATCACTACAATTATGTCTTTGCAATAAATACCTAGTGGTGAAATTGTTGCATCATAGTGTAGCTTTTTTTAAACTTCTTGAGGAACCTTCATACTGTTTCCAGAGTGGCTGTACCAGCCTGCATTCCCACCAATACTGTAAGAGGGTTCCCCTTTCTCCACATCCTCAACAAATTTGTTCTTTCTTGCCTTGCTAATTTTAGCTATTCTGACTGTGTGAGGTGGTATCTCATTGTGGTTTTGATTTGTATTTTCTTGATGCTAAGTGATGTGGAGCATTTTTCATGTGTCTATTAGCCATTTGCATATCTTCTTTAAAGAAATCTCTGTTCATGTCTTTGGCCCATTTCTTGACTAGATTATTTGTTTTTTTGGTGTTGAGTTTGATGAGTTCTCATGGATAAATGGAAAAGAAGAGAAAACCCTGAAGTAAGCCCAAAATTATATGGCCAATTAATATCTGACAAAGAAGGAAAGGATATACAATGGGAAAAAGACAGTCTCTTCAACAAATGGTGTTGGGATAATTGGACAGCAACATGCAAAATTTTAAACTTGATCACTTTCTTACACCATACATACAAATCAACTGAAATGGATTAAGGACCTACATGTGGGACGTGAAATCATAAAAATTCTAGAAAACAGGACAGTCAAGATCTTCTCTGGAATCAGCCATAGCAACATTTTTCTGGATATGTCTCCTGAAGCAAGAGGAAGAAACCCAAAATTGAACAATCTGGACTATCAAAATAAAAACCATATCCACTGTAAAGGAAGCAATCAACAAAACAAAAAGACAACCTACTGAATATTTGCAAATGAAATATCTGATACATAGCTATTGTCCACAATACATAATGATCTTATATGATTCAACACTTAAAAGAACAAATACTTCAATTAAAAAATGAGCAGAAGACTAAGAAACATAATCCTGTCAGAAAAAGACAAATACCATATGATTTCACTCATATGTGGAATTTAAGAAACAAAATGAAGAAAGTAAAACAAAACAAAACAAAAACCAGTGAGACAAACCAAAAAACAGACTGTTAACTGTATTAAACAAAACTGGTGGTTACAGAGAGGAGGTGGAGATGGGGATGGGTAACATAGGTGTAAGGGATTAAGAGTACACTTCTCTTGATGGGAGCTGACTAATGTACAGAACTGTTGAAACACTGTACTTTACACCTTAAACTAATAACACTGTAAGTTAACTATACTGGAATTAAAATTTTTAAAAAACCAATAAGCAAATATATACATATGTAACAAAAATCAGTAAATACGATCATTAACTTTGTTTAAGATTTTATTTATTTATTTGAGACAGAGTGAGAGAGAGAGCATGAGTAGGGGGGTGGGGCAGAGGAACAGGGAGAAGCAGGCTCCCCACTAAGCAAAGAGCTCAACATGGGCTTTAATCTGAGGATGCTGGGGTCATGACCTGAACTGAATGCAGACAAGTAAGCGACTGAGCCTCCCAGGCACCCCTCTGATCATTGATCTAACAGCTGCGTGACTTTATGAATAATTCAATTGCACTGAACACAGAAATGAAATATAAATAGATCACTGGAGTGTTTGGGTGTCTCAGTCAATTAAGTGTCTGACTTCAGCTCTGGTCATGATCTCAGGGTCCTGGGATCAAGCCCCACATCAGGGTCCATGCTCAGTGAGGAGTCTGCTTCTCCCTCTCACTCTGCCCCTCTACCCCCACTCAGGCTCTTTCTCTCTTTTGCTCTCTCAAGTAAATAAAATCTTTTAAAATTTTTAAAAATTAACAAAATAAATGTAAAAAGATCAGGATTTTCTTTATCTTCTATTCTTTTCTGTCATTTCTTAGTATAAACCAAATCCCATGACTCCAGAACAAGATTGGTTTTGTGGTGTTTCATGGGGAGATCTGTGGCACTCAATCCTCACTAATTTTGAGGCAGTTAAAGGGAATATAGAGGGTATTTTGAATCACTTTGCTCTTTGAGTTTGCCGAGGCATGGTAGGGCTAAGTGTCTCACTCATTACATCTATGCCTGAACATGGAGTTATTGTGACCTCTCCACACAGGGTGATTGTCTCAGTGCAATTCAGGAATAGGAGGTTGTGCCCTATATCCCTTCAAAGAAACGTGGATATAAATAACCATCCATCCACAGACATACCTTTTTGAGTGCTCTGGATTCCACATAAAAGCACAGGAATGGGAAAAGGCAAATTGAATGAAGTAGAAAGGACAGTTTCACTCCCTCCATAGGGAAAAGAGAGTCAAGTGAGCATCCAAGGTCACTGTGGACACAAGTGTCAAGCCCACTTGCCGATGGACCCTGTGAGTCAGGCCATTTGTGTTATGTTCTTTCTGACCTACGCCAAATTTCTGGCTAAACTGACTGGTAAAAGAGTTTTCCTGTCAAATACCAACTACAAATACTGGAAAAGTGACTACTTCTTCAAATAAGCAAACACCAATGCAATGGTACAAGGTTTACTAAGTGTCAGGGACACATGACGCACCCAAAATAAAGTGAAACACAAGCAACTGACCATAAGAAATGAAGATCTAAAAACTACCAGATAAAGAATTCAGAATATTTACTTAAATGAGAACCAAAAACAAATAAACAAACAAAAAACTCAACAAAATCAGTAAAACCATATTTGAGCAAAAATGATACCTTAACACAGAGATTAAAGCTTAAAAAAAATGGAAGTTCTAGAACTGAAGAACACAGTGACTGAGCTGAAAAAAAAAATCAAGAGTCTATACAGACGATCAAAAATAAGAAAGAAGCAGTGGGCTCAAAGATAGCTTACTTGAAAATTTCCAACCAGAAGGAAAAGAGGAAAATAGATTAAAAAAGAGTTTAAGTAAAAGAAAGCCTACATAATTTATGGGATCCCATAAGAAAACCAACATATATGGCATGAAAACCCCAGAAGGAGAAGAGAAGGAGAAAGGGGCAGAAAACTTAGTTTAGGAAATAGTAATAATGAATTTCCATTTATGGGGAGAGAAATAAGCATGCACACCCATAAAGTTCAAAGGAATTCAAAATAGATTAGAAATAAGGTGGTATGGAGACACATTATGATTAAGAATTCAAATAATTTAAAATATTTTTAAAAATTTTAAACTGGACCCATTTTTACGTTTTCCCAAGTAAAAAGTGTAATTCATTTAGTTACTGGAAGCCAGGAAAAACAAAAGGACATTTGAGATATCTGCAATGATTTTACATTGTTAAACATTTTTTAAAAATATTCTTGCATTAAAATGAGTAATATTATTTTCATTATTTAGTTTCATAAGTAAAAATTGTTTCATAGTTTAATGTTTTTCTTCCAGCAAAATGGAAAAATTTGAAAATATGTCATAACTAATGTAAATTAAAGATAACTCTCATATTTGTGATATTTTAAGAATTTCTTTTTTTTTATTACGTTCAATTAGCCAGCATGTAGTACATCATTAGTTTTTGATGTAGTGTTCTACGATTCATTAGTTGCTTTAAGAATTTCTTAGATGTTTTCTTTTAAACTGAAACATTCCATTTAATTATTAAATGTATTGGCTAATAGAATCGAAATTGGGAAATAATATCTGCAGTTATGTCGTTACTGTGAACATACTGAAGAGCAAAGTATAAAATATGTGATCAATGAAACTTTAGAAACACACTAACATTGGAAGAATTTGAATCTCTGTGTCTTTAACCATTGAATTGACCCTTAACACATCTGTGAAAATACCTAAAGAAATTAGTTGAACTCCTTCCCCAACCTTGGCTTAGGTCTATCTTGGGCTATTAGTCACTTAACCTGTATTGTCCAAGTCTCAGTGGACATTCCCAAGTGAATACAAAAGAAAAAGAAAAAGAAAAACACAACCAACCAAGCAACCAAAGAAACCAAACAAACTGCAATAGGTTAAATATCCATGTAAAGAAGGCATAGAATCATTTTTGCTGCTGTGTTTCTTAGAGGTATCTAACATTTCAAGTGTAGCGGTGAGAGATTAATATGTACACTTGTATGGACTATATTTGAAGACATTTACTGAAAAAATGACTTTCTTCATATGATGATGACTAGACCACCGTCATCCACCCAAGCCATGCTTTTGTGAAAGGGCAGAGATAACACAAGGTACTGCACTGATTTCAATTGCTTTCTTATTTTTAATAATCATTCAAGAATTGAGACTCCTCAGCAAGTGTTTAAAAGAACTTTATTTAGAATACAATATTGTTGTGTATAATAAGTAATAGATACAATTAGGCATCTCATTATCCAGCGAACTCTCTGTTTTCTTATTTGACTGAAGTAGCTTAAAACAATATATAAATTATTTCTTGTAGAGTGTATACCCTTAAAAATGAAAGAAATGAATTGGCTGCTTCAACGCATGTTCATTTTTTTAACACATGAAGTTCTTTGTAAACTTAAAATGTGTTCTTATACAACTCTGAGAATTAATCTGATTATGAGTGATTGTGAAAATCTTACTGAAAAACAGTAAAATTGATAGTAAAGGCTACTGCTGATAATATCT
>NW_023252293.1:0-303 GCF_002007445.2 Ailuropoda melanoleuca
CAGTCCAGGGAAATATCAACGATCATCATCTCTCGTGAGTAAGGGATCATAAATGAAAAGGTACAGGATTTCCAGGACTCAGCGCCCTTCTCATTGGTAATAAAGCAAAGCGTCCAGGAAAACACCTCCAGCGAACAGCAGCCTTTTCACTGGGGACCCGATTCCACATTGGGTGTAGGGGCCTGGGGAGGATCCAGCCCTTAGAACAAAGGAACAAAGTGTGAGGGGAAAGCCCTTGAAGTCACGACGGCCTTATGGAAGGTGGAACAGGAATCAAGGTGCTTTGGTACCGTGAGTGAAACA
>NW_023252293.1:437-610 GCF_002007445.2 Ailuropoda melanoleuca
GTCAGAAACAACACCGTACAGGGACCGTCTTAGCACTATCATCACCCTTCGTGAATAGGGAAACCTGAGGGAAAGTAGTCGCGGAAGCCTGACGAGAGTGCGCCATAGTGGTCTCTGTGACCCCACACAGTCCAGGGAAATATCAACGATCATCATCTCTCGTGAGTAAGGGA
>NW_023252294.1:0-1193 GCF_002007445.2 Ailuropoda melanoleuca
GTGTGTGTGTGTGTGTGTGTGTGTGTGTGTGTGTGTGAGATGTGGAGAAATTCTATTCATCTACAGTATATATGTGTATATAGTCCTTCGAACCTCAAAGAAAAGGAACGGATATTGTCCAACAGAGGTTTGGTATGGGTGTGGAGGAGGGGTCTGCCCCTTCCAGGAGGCTGTCTTATAGCAACAAGGTACTGGTTCTTTGCACCAGAACTTAGAGTTCACCCTTCACTTCTCCTCATACAGAGATGGCGCACTCAGGGATCCCCCCGTGGTGTCCACCACCTTCTGGCATGTGTGCAGAAACAGAGAGCCTGGAAGACACAGCCTGGTGTCCTTCTCCGTACCCGCACAAGGGAAAGGGCCTTTGTCACTTCCCAGGAGTGTGAGCTTCCACTGTGATGATAAAGCAAGTCCCACTGAGTCATTCCAGAGTAGCCCCTGCCCCTGCCATTTATCATTGTCTTTATAAATCACATGAAACGTTCCCTGCCAGCCACTGCAGGGGGCAGACACGCTCACATCTCCTCTGAGCATCTCCTGATTCTGGACAAATGGGGCTCAAGACACCATATTGGTTGTTTAAACACTTCCCTTCACACACGAGGAAGCAGGCCAGACAGAATCCACTTGTCCAGTGCCGCAGAGCCCCGGGCACGTGAGCCAGAATTGGAAACATGGTCTTCGATCCCATGTCTGGCGCTGTTTCTGCCCACCCAGGACGTGCAAGGTTGGTTCTGTCTAATGAACAGTTTCATGTTGGTCTGCCCGCTTTAGGTTGGTTCCTCTTCTAAGACCAGGACACAAATGTCCAACATAGCCAATATGGCACAGACACCATGCTGGGCTAAGCTTTTCATCCTAGCACTCTTGGATCTGTTGAAATCCAGTTGAGGGCGCCCCTAAATCTCCTTCGCCATTACTCTAGACTCTTGGAAAGACTTCTCAAGTGGTGGGTCCTTGGCATCTTCCCTGATCAGGGCTTTGCCATATGAATTTGGGGGAGAAAGAGACATGTACTTTCAAAATTTGGTTCGAAATGAAATATGGACAAAAAAAGAGCAAACAGAGCCCAGGAAGAATGTAACTGGAAGTGAAAAATACCCATCAAAACCCAAATCTTTCTTGAGAGGAAATAGGCACACCTTTGAAAAACAAAAAAGAAAAAAGCTTGTGTTTTTAGTTTTTGGTGAGTG
>NW_023252295.1:0-718 GCF_002007445.2 Ailuropoda melanoleuca
CAAACTGTTATAGCTGTTTATTTAGAAAGTATCAAATTTTTGTGGTTATAAGTAATGCTGTGATGAACATCTCTGTTCAGTTATTTCTTTAGACTAAATTTCTAGAAGTGAAATTGCTGGTTATATGTTGTACACATTTTAAAGCTCAACGATATTGCCACCATGCCCACCAAAAACTCTGCACTACTCTGCATTTCCATATGGATGTGATGGCCTGATTTTCTGCGCTCTTGCCAGCCTTATGTGTTATCTCTGCAAACGTTTGCCATTCCAGTAGACAAAACATAGGCTCTTATTGCTATTTCATTACTCATTTTTATTTAACTACCAGAAAAGTTGAACTTTGCCATATGTCTTTTGACCATATTTATTTCTATTTCTTAAAACTGTCAACTTAATAATATTTGTGCATTTTTCCATTGAGTTGTTTGTTCTTTTGTTAATGATTGTGCTAGAGTTTAAAATTTGACTTTCTAATGGGAGGGCTTTGGAATTTACTCTTTTCCAATGTACGGAAACGGGGCATGGCTGATGTTTTCTGAACCTTCCCTGCGTTTGCTGTGAGTGCTTACAGTTGGCAGCATTCCTTCTGCCAATGCGTAGTCAGCCAAGTGCTGTTGGACTTTAACCCATTTCTAAGTGCCCCGGAGACTTCTTACCGCCCCACATTTTAGTGGGTCTCATTTCATTCCTGTGATGTTTTCCTAGTCCTTCTAAA
>NW_023252296.1:0-382 GCF_002007445.2 Ailuropoda melanoleuca
TATGGAAGGTGGAACAGGAATCAAGGTGCTTTGGTACCGTGAGTGAAACACGACGAACACAGCACTGAGACGACTATTCGGACAAAACCCGCTTCCAACGAAATGTTTGCTTCCTGGGGAAATCCTGTCTAAACTCCTGGCGGCAATGGAACGAAAAGNNAACACCGTACAGGGACCGTCTTAGCACTATCATCACCCTTCGTGAATAGGGAAACATGAGGGAAAGTGGTCGCGGAACCCTGACGAGAGTGCCGCACAGTGGTCTCTGAGACCCCACACAGTCCCGGGAAATATCAACGATCAACATCTCTCGTGAGTAAGGGAGCATGAATGAAAAGGTTCAGGATTTTCGAGGACTCAGCGCCCTTCTCATTGGTAATAA
>NW_023252296.1:643-786 GCF_002007445.2 Ailuropoda melanoleuca
CAAAACCAGCTTCCAACGAAATGTTTGTTCACTGGGGAAATCCTGTCAAAACTGCCAGCGGCAATGGAACGTAAAGTCCCAAAACACGTCCGTCAGAGACAACACCGTACAGGGACCGTCTTAGCACTATCATCACCCTTCGT
>NW_023252297.1:0-758 GCF_002007445.2 Ailuropoda melanoleuca
TAGAAACTATAAATCACTCTTGAAAGACATTGAGGAAGACAAAAAAAGATGGAAAAATATTCCATGCTCATAGATTGGAAGAATTAATTAGTTAAAATGTCCATGCTACCCAGAGCAATCTACACTTTCAATGCTATCCCGATCAAAATACCGAGGACATTATTCAAAGAACTGGAACAAATAGTCNACTGGAACAAATAGTCCTTAAATTTGTATGGAACCAGAAAAGGCCCCGAATCTCCAAGGAACTGTTGAAAAGGAAAAACAAAGCTGGGGGCATCACAATGCCGGATTTCGAGCTGTACTACAAAGCTGTGATCACAAAGACAGCATGGTACTGGCACAAAAACAGACACATGGACCAATGGAACAGAATAGAGAACCCAGAAATGGACCCTCGGCTCTTTGGGCAACTAATCTTTGATAAAGCAGGAAAAAACTTCCGGTGGAAAAAAGACAGTCTCTTCAATAAATGGTGCTGGGAAAATTGGACAGCTACATGCAAAAGAATGAAATTTGACCACTCTCTCACCCCATACACACACAAAAAAAAAACTCCAAATGGATGAAAGACTTCAATGTGAGACAGGAATCCATCAAAATTCTAGAGGAGACCGTAGGCAACAACTTCTATGACATCGGCCAGAGGAACCTTTTTCATGACACATCTCAAAGGCAAGAGAAACTAAAGATAAAATGAAGTTATGGGACTTTATCAGGATAAAAAGCTTCTGCACAGCCAAGGAAACAGTCAAAAA
>NW_023252298.1:0-1112 GCF_002007445.2 Ailuropoda melanoleuca
GGGCTCTATGGCTGGGTGTGGAGGCTGCTTAAGATTCTCCCTCTGCCCCTCCCCCACCTCTAAAAAATAATTTAAAAAATTAAAAAAATATATATTTGTCTATTATTCCATCATTTGCCCTTCTTGGTTTCTTTTGAATTAATCAAGGATTTCTACTACTTATATCATTTATTATTCCATTATTTGATAATTTACTTTTCTTTCTGCAACTCTGCCCTTCCTCCTGGGATCAACATACTTCTTTATAAAAGAAATTGTGAATTTTTATGATACATTTGTGATGGTGAAAAATTCTCAACTTTTGTTTCTGTGGGAGAGTTTTCACTTTGCTCTCCCATTTGAAGAATATTTTCACCAACTATGGAATTCATGGTTGGTACATAATTTCTGCACCCATTTTAAAGTATCATCTGCTATCATCTGACTCCCATCATTTCTGTTGAAAAGTGATCCATCAGTATTATTGTTGCTCCTTTTAAAATAATATTTTACTCCACTGTAACCTTTTTGTCTTTTTTTTTTTTTAGATTTTATTTTTTTATTCGACAGAGACAGAGACAGCCAGTGAGAGAGGGAACACAAGCAGGGGGAGTGGGAGAGGAAGAAGCAGGNGGGTTCGATCCCATAACGCCGGGATCACGCCCTGAGCCAAAGGCAGATGCTTAACCGCTGTGCCACCCAGGTGCCCCACCTATTTGTCTTTTTAAATTTTTGTAATCTTTTATCAATTTGATTATAACATGCCTCAGGATAGTTTGGTATAAATCCTCCTGTTTGGAATTCATGAAGGATCTTGACGCTGTGCTTTTGATGATTTTCTTGGTTTTGAAAATTCTTGCTCAGAGTTTATTCAGTTTCATATGGCTCTTCACATTTGGTCTGTATTTTCCACTTTTCTTTTTTGCATCGGTATCATTATTTTACATTGTCCTGTCTTCCTGTTCATGAATCCTGTTTTGCTTCGTCTAATCCATGGAAACAATCTAACAAATTCTNTGTCTAATCCATGGAAACAATCTAACAAATTCTCAATTTCAGACACTGTATTTTTTAATTCCAATATTCAATTTGATTCTTTCCTTTATAGATTCAAATCTCCAATATAGATTGGA
>NW_023252299.1:0-1109 GCF_002007445.2 Ailuropoda melanoleuca
TTAAGATGGCAGAGGAGTAGGGGTCCCCTTTTTCAGCTGGTCCCCTGAGTCGAGCTGGATAGGTACCAGACTATCCTGAAAACCCATGGAATCAGCCTGAGACACAGGAAGATACATCTGGATCTCTACAAATGAACATCTCCAGCACTGAATATTGAGGTACGNTATTGAGGTACGAAGCGGGGAGCCATGAATCCGCACACAGATATTGGAAGATAAACGGAAGGGGGAGGGAGCTGCCGTGCTCGGGAAGCAGTAGCCACCTGCATTGGGGAGCGGGCCGGACTCACAGACCGGTACCCGTGAGAGAGCGGACTTAGACCATGAACCTGGGAACACGCGTGCAACCATACTAAAAACCGGAGCTCCGGAGCGCTCACTGGAACTAGACTGAAACTGGGAGCTTGGGAGTGGGCGCGTGACCAGACTGAAAACCAGAGCCCTGGAGTGCTCATTGGACCTGGACTGATACCGGGAGGTTGGGAATGTGCGTGCGACCAGACTGAAAACTGGCGCTCCAGAGCTTGTGCGAACTACACTGAAACAGAGAGCTCGGGAGCGCGGGCAGGAACTGGGGGCGGTTGGTGGTATTAGAAATACAAAGGACAGAGACCTGCTGGCCCTGGGACACACAACCCAGGACACTGCAGGGTTTAGCAGCACCGACAGAAACAGAGTTAAAGAGGCCAAGAGAGCTCAGTGGAGAGCAGACTGCAATCTCTGTTCTGAGACAGAGGCTAGGATACGGCCACTGCGACTTTGACTCTAAGAAGAGCCACAGCAAACCGCCAGGGAAAGCCTACAGAAAACAAAAGCCCGGAAATACCAGCTCACATTGTGCCCATCCCCATCCCCCCTCGCAGGGGACAGGGAGACTACCCAAACAGGGTTCCCTGAGTATCGGCACGGCAGGCCCCTCCCCCAGAAGGCAGGCTGAAAAATCAAGAAGCCCACATCCCTAAGGTCCCTATAAAACAAGTGCACACTGCCTGGGTCCTGGTCAATGGTTTGGGCTATGGGCATTCCCGCAAACACTCTTCATTAGAATGACAAGAGGAGGAAACCCCAACAAAGGAAAGAAACAGACTGTGGCCTCTGCCACAGAACTG
>NW_023252300.1:0-3780 GCF_002007445.2 Ailuropoda melanoleuca
TTTTTTTTTTTAAGAGAGAGACAGAGAGCACACATGTGCTAACAGTGGGGGCAGAAAGGCAGAGGGAGAGAGAGAACCTTAAGCAGACTCCACATCCAATTGAGGCCGATGCATGGCCTGATCTCACAACCCTGAGATCATGACCCAAGCTGAAATCAAGAGTCAGATGCTTAACCAACTGAGCCACCCAGGCACCCCTGTATTAATGAATTCTATTGGCCAATATTTCATTAAGGGTTTTTGCATCTATATTTACCAAGGATATTGATCTATTGTTTTCTTTTTTTGTACTGTTTTTGTCTGGTTTTGGTATCAGAGTAATAGTAACTTGAAAAAATTCTTTGAGAAGTCCTCCATTTTGTTTTATTTCTAGAAGCTATTGTGTAGATTTGGGCCTAATTCTTTAAAAGCTCAGCAGAATTATCCAGTGAAAGCATTAGGGTCCTTATATTCTTTTGAGGGGAATTTTAAACTTATGAATTCAATTTTCTTAATAGTTACAGGGCTATTCAAATTATTTTATATTGAATGAGTTGTGGTAGTTCCTCTTTTTCAAGGAATTGGTCCATTTCATCTAAGCTGTCAAATTTTGGTGTCTTTATAATTGTTAATAGTATTCCCTTATCTTTTTTGATATCTGCAAGGTTTGTACCGTTATCCCATCTTATTCCTGTTATTATTTGCATATTCTCTTTTTTTTCTTTGTTAGTCTTGCTACGGTTTCACCAACTTTATTGATCTCTTCAAAGAACCAACTCTTTGTTTTATTGATTTTTTTCTATTATCTTTTTATGACATTGATTTCTACTTTTTATTGTTTTCTTTTCTGTGTGCTTTAGGTTTATTTTACTCTTCTTTATCTAGATTCTTGAAATGGAAGTTTAGATTATTAATTTGAGATATTTTTTCTTTTCTGAAGTATGTATTTAGTGCTAAGTTTCCCTCTCAGCACTGCTTTACCTATGTCCCACAAATTTTTATAACTTTTACTTTCATTTCATTTAGTTCAATATGTTTTTAAATTTTCTTTGAGACTTCCTCTTTGACTCATGAATTATTTAGAAGGGTGTGGTTTAGTTTCCAAGTGTTTAGTGGTTTTTCTATCACCTTTCTGTTATTGACATCTAGTTGAGTCTATTGAGGTTAAAGAACACACTTATGATTTCACGTCTTTTAAATTTGTTGAGATTTGTATTATGACCAAGAATATTGTCTATCTTGGTATACATTTTGTAAGCATTTCCAACAAATGTGTATTGTGCTGATGTTGGGTGGAGTGTNCTTGTGCTGAAGTTGGGTGGAGTGTTTTATAAATGTCATCACCTATTGGTTGGTGATGTTGTTAGTTCATATACATCCCTGCTGATTTTCTGCCAAGTTGCTTTATCAATTGTTGCAAGACAGGTGTTGAAGTCTCTAACTGTAATTGTGGACTTGTCTATTATGACATTCAGTTTCATCAGTTACTGCTTCATATGTTTTACAGCTCTGTTGTTTAGTGCGTACACATGAAAGACTGCTATATTTTCTTGGTGGATTGACCCCTTTTTTCATTATATAATATCCTTCTCTGTTTCCGAATTTTTTTTTGCTCTGAAGTCTACTTTGTAAATTAGTATACCCATTCCTGCTTTCTTTTGATTGTTTGCATAATATATCTTATTTCTCTATTTCCTCTAACCTGCCTATATTGTTATATTTGAAGTAAATTTAGAATAGGTAACATATGGTTGGATCATGCATTTTAATCCACTCGCCAATATCTGTCTTTTATTTGGCGTATTTAAACCATTTACATTGAATGTAATCATTGATATGTTGTTAGAGCTTAAATCTGCCCCTTACAATCTCTTCTAGAGGAATATTTTTATTAGCTCTTTTGTAAATACAGATATTTTTGTACTTCAGTGAAGGTACACATTCTACATGTACCAATCAGAGTTCTAGGAAGGTTTCTTATGGCTAGGAAATTTATTTTAAGAAATTGGCTCACATGATTATGGGGACTGGCAAGTCTGAAATCTGTAATGTAGACCCAGCNCGAGCCGAAGGCAGACGCTTAACCGCTGTGCCACCCAGGCGCCCCTAGAGGAATATTTTTATTAGCTCTTTTGTAAATACAGATATTTTTGTACTTCAGTGAAGGTACACATTCTACATGTACCAATCAGAGTTCTAGGAAGGTTTCTTATGGCTAGGAAATTTATTTTAAGAAATTGGCTCACATGATTATGGGGACTGGCAAGTCTGAAATCTGTAATGTAGACCCAGCAGACTGTAAACTTAGGCAGAAATTAATGCTCTCGTCTTGAGACAGATTTCTTTTTCTTCAGGAAATGTCAGGTTTTGCTCTCAAAGCCTTCAGCTGATTAGATGAGGTACCACCCTCATTCTCAAGGGTAATCAACTTTACTTAAAGAGAACTAATTGTAGACATTAACCATATCTACAAAATACCTTTACAACCAACACTTGGGTTAGTGTTTGATAAATTAACTGGATGCTATAGCCTAGCCAAGTTGACATGTAAAGCTAAATATCACATATTTTCTTCCCCCTACACTCCTTTTTTTTTTTCTACTTAGCTAAGTGTGAAAGCTTTTTAAGAGGTAAAATTACATCCTTGCTGGTTGTTTTTCTGTTCAACTAAAACATAGCAAGCTATTGAATCATGACAGTCTTTGACAGTCTTTGATGTGTCAACCTAATATTCCATAAACTGATGNTCTACTTAGCTAAGTGTGAAAGCTTTTTAAGAGGAGAAATTACATCCTTGCTGGTTGTTTTTCTGTTCAACTAAAATATAGCAAGCTATTGAATCATGACAGTCTTTGACAGTCTTTGATGTGTCAACCTAATATTCCATAAACTGATGGGATGGGGCAGTTGTTAAAACCTATAATGTGANGGGATGGGGCAGTTGTTAAAACCTATAATGTGAAGCATAACTGAGTGGTAATTTGGAATCTCAATATTGCATTGACATGTCTCAAGCTTTTAAATTACTTATTTTCTCTATCTAAGCTTTTTTATTACAGTTGCTTTTTGAAGAAAACTGCTCCCTGATTTTGGGTCTCCCAGTCAGTCAATCAAGTGCTGTCTGTGGTATCTTTTGTAGAAGTATAGTAATGCTTTTATTAGTTTGCTGTAACAAATTGGAGAAGTGTAAGTATGTGACGTGCATCATATGAAATTGTGAGTTAGTGGGACCTTAGAGTAAACAACTTGTCAACATTTGAAAATACTGATTATTAGTAGCCCCCTTTTAAGGAAAATTTTCCTCCAAATTTAAGCTGGAGAGCAACGGAGGTAGTTGTTTGGAAAAGTATTACAACTCTGTGGCTTTGGGATTCTAGTACTGGCAGTATGAATTATGTGCATATTGTCACAAGGTCTTTATACTGATAGACAAACAAAGAACCCATCTCAATTATGAAAGAGGAAAATGCTCCTATAAGTTAATCATTTCGTTAGAGGAGGTAAGACCTTCCCATTGAATTAAAGAATTGAAGAAAAATAAGTGACTAAGTACAAAATGTAGGCTATGTAAGTAACAGAAGCTATAAGACGGTGTGCAGGTGAGAGATTTGGGAAGCCTCAGGAGAGAGAGAGACACAGGCCCTATTGCCAGAGACCTTGCAGTTGCATGGACTCAGAGGAGGTGGAGCGGGAGTGAGGGTTTGAAGAAAGGGCAGCAGGCTTTTTGTGGGTTGACAGGGGAAGGAAGGCATCTGACCAGGGGTTGACAGCATGGTGAAGGCACAGAGGAAGAGTGGTGGG
>NW_023252301.1:0-2655 GCF_002007445.2 Ailuropoda melanoleuca
CCCATTCAACAAGCTTGTCTGATTCTTCTTTTGTCCGTGCTCCCCACACCCCCACTCCAAGGCTGGCTGTAAGGGACATAAGAACTGCCCTTGAGCAGCTCCCAATCTGGGCAGAGGCAATACCGGCCAACTACAACTGAATAAAGTTGGTTGCTGAGGTCAGCACAGGGTGCTGAGAAGACAGAGTCAGCACTTTGTCCTCAGATACTAGGGTGAGGAGTTTGGACTTGATCCAGAGGGCAGTGGAGAGCCACAGGAGAGTTCTGAGCAGGACTGACACCTGGAAGGAACTAAGTGCGCAGGGTTAAGAGATTCCCCACTTATCTTTGCACAAAGCCCAGTCTTCTTGCTGTGNGTTGCTGAGGTCAGCACAGGGTGCTGAGAAGACAGAGTCAGCACTTTGTCCTCAGATACTAGGCTGAGGAGTTTGGACTTGATCCAGAGGGCAGTGGAGAGCCACAGGAGAGTTCTGAGCAGGACTGACACCTGGAAGGAACTAAGTGCGCAGGGTTAAGAGATTCCCCACTTATCTTTGCACAAAGCCCAGTCTTCTTGCTGTGTGGCCTTCAGAAGATGTACCACCCCCTTCAGCTTTACTCATCCCTCCCTGTCATGCTCAAAACCATGTGTCCCCAAAATGTGATGAGCTAAGAGGAAGTCCTCAGTCTAGGTGGCTGGAATGGATGAATAAATGTTGTGGACACTAGTCCACAAGGGGCTTGGGCATCTAAGTGGCCTGAGTTTAAGGTGGGCATAGTGAGAACAATGATTGGAGCTTTCAAACCTGACTGGGCCTTGCCAGTTAGTCCCAGACTTGGGCAGGTCACTCTGAGACCAAGGCAGGCATCCTGAGGTATGCTAACGTGAGAGACCATTTGAGAGCCAACATATCCTGGGATCTTTGCCAGATAACCTCAGTTATGGAACACACGTGAGCCCCTCCCCACCTGCTCCCCTGTGAATGACCCTCTCCCCAGTGCTTTTCCTGGGCCCTCTAAGTTCCCATACTCCAGCCTCTTTTTTTCTTTCCAGCCTCTTTCTTAACAGCTGACCTCCACCCCTGCCTCTCCTTCCCCATAGCCCAGAAATAAACCTGACCCCACCAGAGAAGGGGCTTCCCCAGGGAAAATACACTGGTGGGAGAAGAGGCCTGAGGGTACAGCCCAACCCCACAGAAGTGGATCTTAAGACTTGATATTTGGCCACCACAGGGTCCTTCCACAAGCTCTGACTAGGTCAGGGTGCCCGGGGGTCCACTGGGGAATCTCTGCCCTTCTCCAGTTGGGATATGGGGAAAGACAAAGGGGGCATTTTAACTAAGACAGTTTTTGTGAGAAAAATCAGAAAGATATCGTGCCTAAAGCCTGATGCTGAGACTGGACCAAGCCTCATCTGTCTCCCGGGTGGGGTCCCTTCTCTTAGAGCACTAGTCTAGGAAGCTAGGGCAGCCCCAGCATGGAGTGACCCCATTAGCCCCACAGTGCCCTATCACAGGCCTATTTATCCTCCAGCCAGCCTCCTACAAGCAGAGAGCAGCTGATCTCCCTCTCAGAAGAGGGCCCTCAGGCCCAAAGAGAACTAGAAGTGACTTGCCCAAGGTCAGACAGCAATGGGCTCTGGGAGGCGGCTGTAGTGCAGTATCCTTATCTGCATACAGAACAAGTGTGCAGAGAGGGGTGACTCCCGGGACTGAGACTGAGGCCTCACCTGCCTGATCTTTGACTCAGGCCACCGAGGCCCTCGGGGGCTGGCTGGCATAGGGGCCTGACCCCAGGGATATGAGAGAAACATGGCCTTGGCCTGGAGGGGAATGCCCCTCCCCACAGAACTTGGAAAAGGGGAGGAGAAGTAGCATGTTTACAGTGGAGGAAGTGGGGGTGGTGCAGGGCAGGGACCTTTGGTCAGAATGCCCCTCCCAGTAAGAGGGGGAGGCCCCATGAGATGTGGTAGCCCTTTGTTTGCTTCTCACTGCCAAGAGGAAATTAAAGAGAATCTGCCACTTCCTTCCGGCCCAAGTGGGATAGTGGGGGCTGGTGGCTGGCAGTGGTGTGGGTGGGCAATTTTAAGGGCCCCAAACTGCTGGCATCAGCAGCATGTATCCTCAGTGTTCCCTGTCTGGAGCAGAGACCTCATCAGGTCTGGGCTTCAGTCACCTGGGGGTCAAACCCAGGACCCCCACACTCACCTGAGCTGGTCCCTTCCTGGAGCACCAGATACCCTAACTGTTCCCCAGATTCTATAGCACCTCTCATCACGAAAGTTAATTGATGGGCAGTACCTCAGATTTGCCATCAGTAGAATGGGCTTCTTGGGCCTTCCTGGCTCAGCCCAAGTCCTGTGAGTGTTAAAGATGATACCCCATCCCCCACTTCCACCCAGACCCATAAGGATATGCTTTAGGGAGCTCTAGCTGTGCATAGAGAGTGGGAGTAAAATAATTATGCCAGGCCATGAGTCTGTGTGTGAAGATGCCCAAGGCTAAAGCAGCCAGCCATGGGTAAGGGTGGGGGGATCTTTACTGCACTGTACCAATGTCAGGTTGAGAAGGTGCCACCTGAAAAGCTCCTGTTTTCAAAGAAAATACGAGGTCACTGGGAACTTGGCCTTGCTACTCAGACCCACCAAGGGAGATGTGCACCCTAGGTACCATTTAGC
>NW_023252302.1:0-603 GCF_002007445.2 Ailuropoda melanoleuca
TTATTTTGGTAGTTATCATTAAATATATTTTTTAAAGATTTTATTAATTTATCTGACAGAGACAGGAGAGAGGGAACACAAGCAGGAGGAGTGGGAGAGGAAGAAGCAGGCTCCTAACGGAGGAGCCTGATGTGGGGCTCGATCCCAGAACGCTGGGANTCCCAGAACGCTGGGATCACGCCCTGAGCTGAAGGCAGACACTTAATGACTGCGCCACCGAGGCGCCCCCTAAGTATTTTTTTTTAATCATTAAATCATAATGTGGCTGTTTAAGTTCAAAAGTTAATCTCACTTCCTGTTGCCCTGATACAAGGACCTTGGAACAAATTCCCAGTGCCTGCTTACATCTTATGTGTGATTTCTGATTTTTACTTTGTATTTAATATCCCTAAATTAGTCATGACTGTTGCTTTTCACTTTCTTTGCTTACCAGTGCTTCTTACCACTGCTTTTTGGATCCAGTTTCTCTTCAGTAGTATATCCTTTAGTAGAAATTCCCTCAGCCATTGGCTGGAAAAGTTGTTTAGCTTTCAGGCTTAGCTGAGTATAGAATTTTTGGTTGACGAGTTCTGTTGTTTCAGCATACTGAAGACACTGCTCCAT
>NW_023252303.1:0-6600 GCF_002007445.2 Ailuropoda melanoleuca
TTGTATGTGGCTCTGCATTGATTTTTTAATGCAGAGTGAGACAGAAAGGGAAAACCAAAAAAAAAAAAAAAGAAAGAAAGAAAGAAAGAAAGAAAAAAAGAAAGAAAGAAAGAAAGAAAAGAAAAGACAATGGAAATGAAAAGGTTTTCCACCCTCTTAGGTGGTTATGCTCTGTGGTTTGTCCCTTGACTTTAACACCAAGCAAACAAAGTGTTTAAGTACAATTAGTGATGAGTTACAAATGGCCTCCTTACCATTGTTACTTGTGATGCCTATTTTAATGTAATTCATAATCCCAATGTCACCAAAATATATGTCCTCCTATACATGGGTCAGTATTACCGTTTCACTGTATGAAGTTTAACGTACTATAGTAATATTTTCACAGCTGAATCCTGCACAAAGCTGCCTATTTTCTAAGGATGTGCTAAAATACATGTAATGTGGGAAGCAGGGATTTCTGGCAAAAAGAACATAGATTAAGCCTCAGAAGATTTGCAGATGAATCACATCTCTACTACTTGCCAGTTTTGTCACTTTGGACAGGTTTCTTGACCTCTACAAGCTTCTTTCCAAATTTGTAATAGGAGGATAATTCCTTGCTTGAGGATTTCCTTGAGATCCCCCTGACCAGCCTGGTTGCCTGCCTTTATTCTCTTCCTCCCACTACTGTCTATTGAGTGCAAATGGGTACTGACTAGAGAACTTGCTGTGAAGTTTAAATAAGATACATGAAGCACTGCTTCCAGAGTGGGCACATAATTAACACCTGACACACAATAAGCATCTGATAAAGGTCAATTTGTTACTATTGCCTGTATGGCTTATCAAATAATTTACTAAGCACACACTTTTAAAGCTTCTGAAAAATGGGGGATGCTTAGTTGTTATGGTGTACAGATGTCGCATAAGCTTAACTGTTATTTTTTTCCATTTATTACTAACTACAGATTCTTACAAGCTAAAAATACACTGGCACATACCAGTTACTAGTCACCTGTAGAAGACACATTAGCAATTAAAAAAAAAAAAACAACTAAGTTCTTGGTTGATTTTTAAATGATGGAGGTAAAAATCCTTGTTAAACTACAGAAGGGTGGAGCTGATAAATTTTTAAATCATTATTTTTCAATGTAACAGCTCACTCTTTAAAATTTTAATGTGTATTACAAAGACAATATAAAAATGGCACACATCAGTCTAAAATGATAAAAATGTCATTATGACCTTCATGGATTTTTGTCTAGCCTAACTAATCCCAGTAAACCCTACAGATTGAAGGATGCATCTTCAATCATTTCACTGCTTTTGCCCGTGATTGTGGGGTGTTTTCTTTTTCTTTTCTTTTTTTTTTTAACATTTCTCACTAATACATTTTTTTTCTTTCTTTCTTAAAAGAATGGCATTAAAATGAGGCGGCTTTAAATTAAAGTTAGTGACTTGTCAAGGGGACTGGCTTAGATCCTGATATTATAGATTTTACTTGTTTTAATTATATCGGATGTGTCTACTCTATGCTTTGCTGTTTTAAAGGAATCAGCATCTCTATTTTGAAAGCTTTACAGTTTGGTTTTAAGAAACCCCTTGTGGTAACTTTTGTCATGCAAATTTCTGTTTGAAAGAACAGACTCACAAGGTACTAAAATTAAAGTGGCTCTTTTTCTGGCCAATATATCTGATATCGATGCAGGAACAAAGGAAAAATCATGGAATAGGAACATGAAGAAGAAACCTGAGGGGCTGTTGACAGCATCTCTGCCTGTGTGCCTAGGACAAGTCTGATCTCAGACTGTCTGTCGAGGGGTACAATACTGTCTCTGAGCCAGCAACAGGAAGGAGGTTGAGCATCCTATTAAAAGAGTGAGGGACATTGAAAAAATACAGACTATCTTCAAATTGAACACTGGTACTAATGAAAAATTCTGCAAGACTGTAGAAATGAGATCATTATTTCCTGGAAAGGGCTCTATTAAGGATACTGAGTTATTCAATTATGAAATATTAAGTTAGGCATTAGATTGGTGAAGAGAGTGAGAAAGTGGTAGTGTTGGAGGAGGGTTATAAGGCAAAGGAGGGCACTAAAGGTTGAATGCTGGGGAGGTGGAGAGAGGGTCCCCACAAACAAAATCTCACTTATTTCATAGATTTGCTAGAAGCCAGTCCTACAGTTTTTTTTTTCCAGTCCTACAGTTTTTGAAAGAGAAGGAATCTCTGCCCTTGTTCGCTCTACTACCCAGACATTTTTGTCTCCCCCAAAGCAATCCCAATAATCTACCTTTCCAAACCAGAGCAAGTCATCATCTGTTGAGGCAGATGATCTGACTATTTTTCCCCTTTCTTCACACTCAGTTATGGTGGCAGATATCCCATCAATAGTATCTCTTCCAAAAGAGGAATCTAGTTATCCAAAAAAGAACGGAAGAGAGAAATTCAGACAACTGTGGAAGAGTTTCTAATTTTGAGTAGGGGGCCACTAAGTATAAGGCAAGCCAGCAATGTTGGAGGGTTGCCTTCTGCTCTTGCTGAAATGTATATAGCTGATACTAATGTGTTACTCCAAACCCATTAGTTCTCTCAGATCTCAAAATTATTCCCCCCACTTTGGCTTTGATTTTGATTTGGGGAAGCAGGGGTGGTGTTAGCTAATCTCCAGGCCAAGTGCTACCTGCCATCGGTACATTCATAGAAGACATTTTTTTCCAGAGCTGTCTTTCTTTAACAAATACTTGACAAGCTGCTTGGTAAAAGAAGTTAATTTGTAAAAAAATTTCTTACTCCTATTACTACTAACAATAGTGGGATCCCAGATGAGGCAGAAATCTTTAGAGGAAAAAAAAATCATTTCAACTCTGGGCAGTTTGTAATGAAGGTAATAGAAAGTCACTAATGATTTCTAGTAATTTATGGGTCTAGATTACATATTATACAGGTTTTTTAAAATTTAAAACTAAATAGGCCACTTTCCCTCACCTTCAACTTCATCATCACAAGGAAGAGAGATAAATGTTTAATGGCTTATGTCCTATAAAACTCATGTTCTTAATTTAGGAAGATCACCTAAGGAAACCTTTATTTACACAAACACTATTGTTTTTGAGAATAGCCAGGGCTGTGATATATTCTAATACCAAATATTCCAGAGTGATCAATTAAGGGTTTGGACTAAATCTCTGCAGGTAGTTTATATGAGCCAGGAACAGGGACTTAGGTAAGGGCAGAACAAGATGTTACTTTCTCTCTGATGAGAAACACACCAAAGTAAAAAGGTCTAATATGCAATGAATTTTGCCTTTCTATGTACTTCTTTCCTATATCTTCAAATCTTAAATAAAGTTTGCAAGTCAGTGCAAATTGGGGTCAGTTAGGTCTTAGCTAGCTTTGGGGAAAGAAGAGGAGAAGCAGTGAACACAGTTGAAGGCAATATGGGTTACAGAGAACTGGAGCAGCTAGAGAGTTCAAGCAGCCTCCAAGAACCCCCCCTTGAAACATGGGTGCTTTCTCAGGGCCTTCTGAATACTCAAAAGAAGGCCAAAACTTCTAGAGGTCACGCAGTATGAGGAATGTCATGATTCTATAGGGGCAGGGAAATTAACAGTGAATCTAGGAACCTAATATTCCTTGAGTTAAAAATAATATATTTTTCCAGCATTTCCATGAGCCAGACATCACGCTACAAAGACCTAAGTTAATTTTCACAATAACTCAATGAAATGGTTATAATCATTACAATAATTTCAAAGATGAGTTCCAGGAGGGTCAGTATGTTGCCCAATGCCATGTAATGATTAGGGAGCAAATCTAAATCATAACCAGATATGCCTCGACTTTTAACCATCATGAGGTACTAATTTTAGCAGGACAAACAATCTATAAAACTTTACAGTTTTCTTATGAGAGGAAATCAAACACTATGCCTTCTCAAGACAACCCTAAATCTTGGCCATGAGTAGGTAATCCTTACTTCATATGATTCATTAACTTCTATCCTAAATTATAAGATAAAGGTCATATGTAAGATTTCCTCAGAAGATGGGCATCTGTGCAAAGAAAGCATGACCAGGGCCCAGGACACAATGCTGAGGTGCTCAGTTTCCCTTTTAGAGATCATTAAATATCTACCTGCCATTAAATACTGCTATTCTCCCATGATAAGAGGCCAATTGTGGTGTCTATGGTACAAAGGATGCCAATCAGCAGCAAATGCTAATTCCATAATTCCCATGCAGTTCAACTATCTGATGCATACATCTATACCATTATGGTTAATGTCTTTAATTCAAGGATTTTGGACAGTTTCAAGCAATCATTCTTCAATAGGAATAATTTGAACAATAATTACTAAGACAAATGTTTTCTAAAAACACCCTTCTATTATCTTGTTATTACACAGTACTAAAAAGGAACTGCTTAACTCTTATAAAGATACCAAGAGATTACTGAGCTTATCCCAACTCACATGGTGATAAGCATTAAAGTCTATTTGATGAACAAATAATAAGTTTAAAGGCTGTGATAAATTAACCAAGTCTTTGGTGGGGGTGAGAGGGAAGCACGAGAGGAAATGGGTGGAAAAAAAAAAGGAGGGGAAAGAGGGCAGGAGAAACAAAGAACGTAGGAGAGAATTCTAACGTAATGGGTTGCTTCTTTTCCATACTCTTCTCTTAGCAAAAGTAGATTCTGAATTCTTGCTTTTCCAAATGCTAATAATGACCTTTATGTTTCTTTCCTAATTTTTTATGTTTATCAATTTTATTTTTTCCCATTTAACCAGTTTTAAACTTTGAAATCTTGCTTTCATTTCCTTTTGGCTATACCCAGAGTAGCTGATGAGATGTAAAAAATACTATTTATTAGAGTAAAAAGCTAATTTAAAAATCCAATGATAAGAATTATAATTACTTTTCACTAAAGATATAATTATACAAAGATAACTTCCAATTACAGAAATAGTGGAGAGATGGGAAAGAAAAAAAAAATAACTCAAAGCACCCAACAATTATTTTCTCAACGACTATAGAATCTCAGGTCCTTTGAGACTGTGTGAATCAAAACTTTCTTGGATTCACACTAACTCTGTAAGCATTTTTATATCACCTAAAGTTGAAGTACAATAGAGAGTCACAAATTCTGGGTTTAAAATTCTGATTATATCATCAACTTCCTCTAAGTGGGTACCTTTAGACTTTAGACTGTGCCTCTCCTGATTAGAGGAAGTATTTACTTGTCCCTAATCACCATATCCTTAGCTTAAAGATGAAATGTGCTAAATGTGCACTATTGAATAAATATTTAATATTGTAATGATTAATAAAAGGTCCCAGTGTTCTAGCAATTTAAGTAAAAAATTGCATATTTTACCTATTTATGAAAGGCAATACTAAACAGGCCATATTCCCTCACCTTCAAAATCATGCTCACAAGGAATAAATATATTTGTAAAGCCGGATAATGGCATCCTATGTCCTACATAACTCATTTTATTTTTGTGCGTGATTTTTTTTTTTTTTGAGTAGACTAAAATTTACACAGGGGACAATATGCACTTCATGGGTGATTTCAGGTTAAATGACCAAAACATATTTTCATCATTTTGTTACATAAAGTACATTCAAGTTATTGGCAGATGTTTAATTTCCAAATCAATAAGCTTCTTTCTCAGTCTTTTAAGTCTGATGACTGGCTATTAAGCTTGTGGAATTCATACTTGGAACAAATGGAGCACTGACCTAGAAGTTTATTTGTGTGTCTGTTTTCCTCTCTTTTTTTCAAATCAAATGATATATATTTTTTTAATTGAAAATACTGTTTAACTTAACAACCCAAATCTGACTATGTAGGTTAAATATTGATCCCAATCAACTACAGAGAAGAAAGTCTTTCAGTCATAGGACCAAAATAGATAGATGGCTATTATCATGAGGTCAAACAATATTAATCCACCATCGAACTAAAGGAGCACCCAAAATGACAACTGTTACTTAAAAAAAATAATAATCACAGTCCAAATAATGGCATCCAGCTTGAGATACATTTCTTCCACCCCCCAAAATGTTGGTATATTTTAATGTCCTACCACTAAAATGACAGAGAACCACAGACGAGGGGCCCTCAGAGACGTTCTTCAAATATTTAAAAGAGTATAAAACAAAAAAGATTTGTTATTTTTATAGCAAATGATTATCCTTTCATGGTCAATGGGGGGTGTCTTCGCATTTAGCTCTACTTGAACGATTTTCTGGCCACATTCAGCCATTAGCATCAGCTCTTACGGAAAGCCATCTTTAAAATTAGGGTATCCCCCAGGATGACAAGTTAATAACTTTTGACTATGAAAATTTCAAACATATTTCTAAAAATAATTAGAATATCTATGTACATATCACCTAACTTCAACTGCCAATTTTCTGCTCTTGTATTTCATATATCCCTCCATTCACGACTCCCTCCCCCACCTCCACCATGTGGGTGCATGCACCCCCACTTTTTGTTTGCTTCTTCCTGGAGTACATGAAAGTAAATCTCAAGCATCTTATTATTTCATCTTTATTACTTTTGTGTATACCTGTAAAAGACTGTAAAATTAAGCCAAAATATATTTTC
>NW_023252304.1:0-576 GCF_002007445.2 Ailuropoda melanoleuca
GACCTGTTAGCATATGAAAAAGTTGGTATCATGAGTGGAAGAAGCCAGTCTTAAAAGTGTGTACTGTATGATTCCGCTTGTAGGACGTTCTCCAAAAGACAAAGCCACAGGAGGCCACTTGGTGGTTTCCGGAGGTTGGAGGTGGTGGGAGGAGGGGACCACAAAGGATATCCACAAGGACCGTTTGGGGTAATGGAGCTGTTCTGTATCCTGGTTGTGGCTGCACAGATCCGTACGAGTGTTAAAATTTGTAGATTAACTGATTTACTGTTGATAATTTAACAACATAAAATTAAAAATTACCTGTATATGATTTTCACATGTGTGCATGTATGTGAATGTCAAGGAAAGTCCTTGAGGATAAACTGCCAAGCAACCAGTGTTTCCTTGTGGGTGCTGGGTTCACTCGTGACTTCTCTTTTGTTTGTGCTTTTCTGAGTTTCCTTCCACGCTGACCNTTCCTTCCACGCTGACCCTATACCAGTTCTACAGTAACAACTGCCTCAAGTTCCTCGGGAGAAAACTCTCTGGGCTTGCCCTCAGCTGCAGGATGAAGTGCCTCTGGCCTTCCCTGCA
>NW_023252305.1:0-177 GCF_002007445.2 Ailuropoda melanoleuca
CAGTTGACCAAAATTAGAGCAGAAATCAATGAATTAGAAAACAGAAGTACAGTAGAGCAAATCAACAGGACAGGAAGCTGGTTCTTTGAGAGAATCCATAAAATTGACAGACCACTGGCAAGACTTATCCAAAAGCAAAGAGAAAGGACTAAAATTATTAAAATTATGAATGAAAAA
>NW_023252305.1:550-720 GCF_002007445.2 Ailuropoda melanoleuca
GATCCCCAAACCAGGCAAAGACCCCCTCAAAAAGGAGAATTACAGACCGATTTCCCTAATGAATATGGATGCCAAAATCCTCAACAAGATCCTTCCTAAAAAATCCAACAGTACATTAAAAGGATTATCCATCATGACCAAGTGGGATTCATACCTGGGATGCAAGCATG
>NW_023252306.1:0-804 GCF_002007445.2 Ailuropoda melanoleuca
TCCTGCAGCCATCAAAGAATCTATCCTTGACCTTGGTTTTGAACTCCGCCCGTTGCATAGTGTTACGAGCCTCGAAGCATCCTTTCTGAAGCCCAGCCCTGCGCTGGGCGACCCACAAGAGTGGGAGGCCTTTTTGTGCCCACTGTGATGGTAGCACCCATTACAGGGGCTGGCATAAGGTCTGTGCTCCGTGGATGCTTGTTGAATAAATGTTGGGTGCATGAATGACAGTCCCTGTCCTGAGGCAGCCTAGGATCTGGCAGAAGAGACACTAGCTTGGGTCAGACTGTATGATCTAAATACTAATTCTGCCACAAATGAGCTGGGAGACTTTGGTTTCTCCGTGCCTTGGTTGGCCCATGTGCAAATCCAGATAATCATGACCCTTGGCTCATAGGATCACTGCAAGGATTAAATGAGTTGACACTGAAAAGTGCATAGCACAGTGCCTGGCACACAGCAAATGCTCAGAGACTCATTAAGAGGATAAATACATGAAGAGATAAGTGAATGAATNAATGGATGAATGAATGAATGAATGAATGAATGAATGAATTCTAACACATGGTATACAGCACTTGGAGAACATGGAGGATTCGGGAAGCTCAGAGGAGGGGTGGTATTTGATGGGCGGGGTTTCACAAGGTTGAGCTGGGGAAATGGCACCCCAGGCTGAGGACACAGCCCAGGCAGGTGCAGTGAGGTGGGAACGTGCAGGGCAGTGTGGGGAGCGGGTGGCTCAGGCTGACTGGAGCAGAAAGGGGAGCAGTGGGAACCAGTGCTGAAGGGGCCGGTTGGGCCCAG
>NW_023252307.1:0-1082 GCF_002007445.2 Ailuropoda melanoleuca
TCCTGTGGTAGCAAAGTAAAGAGGTATAAAATTGGCCATTTATCTTTTCAAACTTAATATTGACCTACATCATGTGTGTGTGCTCTTATCCCCTTCACTTATTTCATCCATCCCCCTACCCACCGACATTGACTTCTTTCCACATATATATTACTTAATTCTCATAATACCTACGTGAATTTTTCTTGCTTTACAGAAAAATGAAACTGAGTCTCAAACTTATAAAATTAATAAGTGGCAGAACTTGGACTTGAATCCTGGAGAGAAGTTTTTAGGGCTGTGTTATTTTAGAGAACTACTTAGTTCAAAGAACCAGGTTTCAGAATGATACTTTATGTTTGAATATTATTTGTATTATACAAGGTACATTCTTACATATTGTCTGTACTGAGCTTCGTAATTTCCCTGGGGAAGTAGGCCTGGTGGAAGGTGTTTTCTTCCACTTAACATTATCAGGAAACTGAAGCTCCAGGAAGGTGAAAGTTGCCCAAATTCATACAGCTGATAATTGCGTANTGATAATTGCGTACGTGGAGCCCATTCAGTACTATGATATGCAAGGTGATCATTCCTTCCATTATATTCCACTGCAAAGAATTGGCAGCTACCCTTTCAATCTTTTGTGCATTAAAAATTTCTGCCTGGTCATTCCATTACACATTCTGACTTACTCTAGACTAGTGCTGTCCAATAGAAGTTTCTGCAATAGTGGGAATGTTCTATATCTCAACTGTCCCATGTGACAGTCGTTAACCACATGTACCCAGTGTACGAACACCAAGTACAGTCACTATAACAAGAAATGAAAATTAATTCATTTTATTTTATTAATGTAAATTGAAATTTAAATGCCTCATCTGGGTAGGGACTACCATATTTTTATCAGTGCTACTCTAAAGAGGCATAAGAACAATAAACCAACTACTTATTTTGCAACCAGTGTTTACTCTCGTTTACTGTGATAATTTAGTTAAGAGTTGAATAAATTGTAATTCTACCATTAGGTTCTTTAAAAACTAAGATTCCTTTACTTTAACATTTTGCTCATAGAATTCTGGTATTTGAAATATTTTTTCTCTATT
>NW_023252308.1:0-4014 GCF_002007445.2 Ailuropoda melanoleuca
CCACTCCCCCTGCTGTGTTCCCTCTCTCACTGGCTGTCTCTGTCTCTGTCAAATAAATAAATAAAATCTTTTAAAAAAAAATAAAGGTGAATTCCAGAAGAAAAATGAAAAAAAAGAACCCTGAGAATGATGTCTTTGATTCAGAAAGGCTCAACATGAAATGATAGACAGTTGAAAGATGGTTCTAGAATTTGTACATGTTGCTTTCGCATAGATTCCTGGAGCAAAAGTAAAAAATCCTTGCGTTTACGGGAAGCTGGTCAGCTCAAGAGGCTGTCCTCAAGCTTCCACTGTGTACCTGGTACCCATCCTATCTGCAGTCAGCAAATGTCACCAACCCCTTTCTTGTGCCAGTTGTTATGTCCCAGGGGAAGTTGGATTTTACTCTGCTATGTAGAATAATAGAGCGGAGGGGTGAGTGAGTTAGACTGAGATTTTAAATCCATGTGACTGTTGGAAACAATTATAGAGGGGAAAGTCAGAAAGAGAGATTTCGTGTGAAAAGGATAAGTTAGATTTGGCTTGTTGCATCATAATCATATGTCTTGAGTGTAGAGCATCAAATTTTTTCCGTTAAGAGATCATTAGTTTCCTTCTTAGCCCTAACTCACTAGGAATATCGACATCAGGGTCATTGTGGCACTTTTATATGAATTACAATTAGTTATGATGTGGTTGCAATTACTGGTTTTGGGGAAATAACGTTGCTTTACTACCATTAGGTGAAAAATCGGAACGGGGATCCCCATCTGTAGGTGTGTGATGTGAATAGTTCTCCTGGGGTTGGGCAGTGCACACTTGTAGGATCCTGTACAGAGCCCTGTCAGAGGAGATAGTGATTGAAAAAGAAATGGCTTACCTACCTCCCCAGAGTTTTATCTTTGAAATGACTACCAGAGATATAGGTACTGCTAAGAGATCAAGGCAAGAGGGAAAGGTCTGGAAATGGGACCTTATGAGATATGCCCATGCAAAGAGAGAAAGCCGGGGAAGGAGAATAAAGAGGAAAAGCCTGTGAAGTTTGGGGAGAATTAGTGTCCTCAGGATTCATAATTATTCAGATGGAAAGCATTACCTTCTGTTTTGCTTTTTAGAAGAGCTTGTGTGGGATTCGAATTGATTCTTTAAGTGTTTAGTATAATGCACTGTGAAGGCATCTGGGTCTGCGTTTTTCTTTCTGGGCTATACTTTAAAAATATATTAGTAGTAGTATTTTTTTTAGGAGGCTTGTTTTATTTTACGAAGTCCACACAAAGGAACAAAGTCAACACAGAGGAACAACCAACAAAAAGTGGCAGGAAAGAGACCCAGTTAAGAGCAGCTTCCCGAGTCCAGCAGTTCTTTCAGTCATGGTTAACATGGGGCCCAGCGTGGGGGTCCATCTGTCCAGTCTGTCTGTCCATCCTAGATGCATCTAACACAGAAAACCTGCAGATGTCATCAAGTAGCTCCATCTGAACGTTAACAGGGCAGACAAAAGGAAATCATTCCATGGCTGACAACAAATAACAAAAACAGAACTGCATTGTTTCTTTTCCCCAAATGAAATCAATAGGGAAGGTCCTGTGTGATTCCAAAATCTCCAGGGTAGAAATGGAGCTATCTGAAATGTCAAAGACCCCATTATTTTGTAAAGATAGTAAACCTCAAAATATTCTAATTGCATGTGCAAACCATGAACTACTGTCTCAGCTATCCATGCCAGCCCCGAGTCCTGGGAGGGTGGTGGGGACTGTTCCTGGCTGTCCCAGCATCTTGCTGTGGAGTGACAAGCTGAGCTGGGGATGGGGAGACACTGCCGAACGAGGTTTTGTTGTCTGAGGTTTTGTTCAGGTGTGACTTCTGTCTTTTAGGAGTTTTGAGGCCACCTCAGTTTTGTGTTTTCAGTGCTGAGGTGAAGTCCAATGGCAGGACCCTCTACCCACCGAGACCACGTGCTCTGAGTGTCGGTGGGAGGTGGTGTCTCCTTTTGGCACCACGGAGTTGACTATTAAAGTAAGAAAAGCTGTCCCAGTCGCTGGTTTTGGGCACCTTTCTCCCTGCCGGCTGCTGCACGCAGGGTGATGATGGTGTTGTCACCGCCGTCTTCCTTCTGGACCTGCTTCAGCTCCTGCTGTTCCATCTTGTCGCCATTCTGGCGCTTTGTGGGCAGGGAGGTCGACACCGATGGACGCGTTGCCGTCGTGTCCAGAGGACTCGCCACATTGTTCACCTGGTTCCGGCCAGTGGCAGGGATTGGCATCAGGTGAGTCCCGTTTTGGGGGACCGTTTTTGTTGGTTGCTGGTGCTGACCTAGAGGTGCCTGCTGCACTGTGGTGGCCATGTGGACAGGGGTGGTCTGTGGCTCCTGAATGACCCGGCCGGCAGCGCCCGCTGTGGCATGGGTAATGGCAGGAATAGATTCCATGTTCACTTTTAATTCTTTGTGATCTCCATTGTCTTGTGGCTCTGCCTTAGGAGGGGCCAGCACGGCCGCCTGCATGACCAGAGCCTGGACGGCGACAGTGTACGTGCTTCCTGGGGCCAGGCCTGCCATGCTGGTGACAGGCACTGCGGGGATCTGGTGGGCGCCATGCGCTGTCTGCACTACAGGCTGCTGGGAGGTCGAGGTGGTCACGGGAGCAGCGACTGTGTAGGTGATGGGATTGATCGATCATTGGTGGCAGCTGCCACTGCCCAGCCATTAAAATGGGCTGACGAGAAAGAGGGGAGCCTGGTGCACCCTGGGCAAACCATGCCTCCTGGATGATGGCCAGTTTGGGCTGTGAGGCCCTGGGCTCAGGCTCCAGGGGGGCTGGTAAAACTTCCCTTGACAGGCTCTTGGGGGTCTGGGCACCACTGGTGAGTGCAGACAGCACTCCAGCGTGATTGGGAGAGGCTGGGCCACTTCTGGAGAAGAGGGGTCCTGGAGGGTTTCTAAAGCAAGGCATGCCCATGGACTGTCTTTTCCTAAAACCCTGCTCTATGAATTTGCTTTCAGAGGCAGGATCTGTCCTTGGAATGAGACCTTTTGCCTAGTTCTTCCTGGGAACATGGTACTATGATGAAATAAGGATTCAGAGAGAGATTGTGGCAAATTGGATTCGGCCAGCTCTTGTCCGCTGTCTTGTAGTATGGAAAATTTTTAGTGATGTGAGTATAAATACCATTTAGGGTAAGTTGCTTCTCAGGAGCCATCGTAGTTTTCTGTCCTATGAATTCTGCATAGGAATAAGGTGGCTTTGAATCCTTGGGGCTGTCTCCACCAGAAGCCTCCTTTTCATTTTCTGGCTGCCAGTTTTTGGCCATTCACTTGAGGTCAGCTGGTATCACCCTGCTCCCCGGGGGCTGGATGGGCAGGAGTTGGCAGCACTGGGTGGCCATGGCCACCAAGGAAGGGGGCCATGGCATTTGGAATGTGGATGGTCAGGGCCGAGATGTGGGCCTGCACAGGCTTCACCCAGGACCCGGGAGCCTCCTACTTCTCCGTCTTCTCACTGGACGGGACAGTGAACGGGATCCTGAGATTTGTGCTCAGGAACCTGGAGGTGCCCACACATGGCCGTTGTCTGGTGGTGTCCTGCGCCTCTGGAACACAGCGTCCACCAACAGGGCAAACATCCATTCTCACCAGGGCAGCGCAGGTAGAAGTCGCTGCTGGCGTTGGGCCTGGGCTGGCCTGGAACTCTCTGGGGCGCCCAGCCATGGCCGCCTCCGCCGCTGCCGCTGCCACTGCCACTGCCGAGCAGGGCTGGGGGGAGGGAGGGCGTGAAGATCTCCAGGTGCCCCGCGAGATGAAGCTCAAGGGCAGGTGCTCACATCAACCGAGGCCTGCAAGGAGTTGCGCCAGCTGGTCACCCAGCGCATCTTCCTCAGGGACTCCAACACCTCCCGGCCCTCCAGGAACGCCATGGCCCAGCCGCCCCGTGGGGACCCGCCGCCTGCGACTGGGCCGCCCCCTGGCACCACCGACTGTGGGAGGCCGGCCTAGCGCCCTGGGCCCATGAGAGCCAGGCCGTCCCCGCCACCGCCACC
>NW_023252308.1:4314-4628 GCF_002007445.2 Ailuropoda melanoleuca
TCATTTTAATGTTCTCTCTCTCCCTTCTGGGTCAGTCTAGTGAAAGGTTTGTCATTTTTGTTGATTTTTACAAAGAACCAACTTTTGGTTTTGTCTGCTCATCCCTGTTGTTTTATACTATTTCATTTATGTTTACTGTTATTTCCTTCCTTATGCTTGTTTTCTCCCCCTTATGCTTTTTTTAACTTTAGTTTGCTCTTTTTATTTTTTTTTAAGATTTTTAAATTTATTTCTTTGACAGATATAGACAGCCAGCGAGAGAGGGAACACAAGCAGGGGGAGTGGGAGAGGAAGAAGCAAGCTCCCAGCGGGGG
>NW_023252309.1:0-1058 GCF_002007445.2 Ailuropoda melanoleuca
AAAATTCTATCTCTCAGTATTCAGTCTCAATGTGAATGGCTTAAATGCTCCCATAAAACGCCACAGGGTTGAAGATTGGATAAAAAGAAATGACCCATCCTTTTGCTGTCTACAAGAGACTCATTTTGAACCCAAAGATACATTCAGACTGAAAGTAAAGAGATGTAGTACCATCTTTCACGCAAATGGACCTCAAAAGAAAGCTGGAGTAGCAATTCTCATATCAGATAGATTGGATTTTAAACTAAAGACTACAGTTANCAGATAGACTGGATTTTAAACTAGAGGCCATAGAGAGAGATACAGAAGGGCACTATATTATTCTTAAAGGAAGTATTCAACAAGTGGATATGACAATTATTAATATATATGCCCCCAACAGGGGAGCAGCAAGATACACAAGCTAACTCTTAACCAGAATAAAGAGATATATAGGTAAAAATACATTAATAGTAGGAGACCTCAACACCCCACTATCAGAAATAGACAGAACACCCTGGCAAAAACTAAGCAAAGAATCAAAGGCTTTGAATGCCATACTCGACATTGGACCTCATAGATATATATATAGAACACTACACCCCAGTACCAAAGAATACTCATTCTATTCTAATGCCCATGGAACATTCTCAAGAATAGATCATGCTCTGGGACACAAAACAGGTCTCAGCCAATACCAAAAGATTGAAATTATCCCCTGCATATTCTCAGACCACAACGCTCTGAAATTGGAACTCAACCACAAGGAAAAACCTGGAAGAAACTCAAACACTTGGAGGCTAAGAACCATCCTGCTCAAGAATGACTCGATAAACCAGGAAATCAAAAAACAAATTAAACAATTTATGGAGACCAACGAGAATGAATACACAACGGTCCAAAACCTATGGGATACTGCNGAAAATCTATGGGATACTGAAAAGTCAGTCCTAAGGGGGAAATACATTGCCATCCAAGCTTCAGTCAAAAGAACAGAAAAATCTAAAGTGCAGTTTTTATATTCTCACCTCAAGAAGCTGGAACAGCAAAGAGGGACAGGCCTAATCCACTCACAAGGA
>NW_023252310.1:0-268 GCF_002007445.2 Ailuropoda melanoleuca
TCAAGAATAGATCATGTTCTGGGACACAAAACAGGTCTCAGGCAATACCAAAAGATTGAAATTATCCCCTGGATATTCTCAGACCAAAACGCTCTGAAATTGGAACTCAACCACAAGGAAAAACATGGAAGAAACTCAAACACTTGGAGGCTAAGAACCATCCTNTTCAAGAATGACTCGATAAACCAGGAAATCATAAAACAATTTAAACAATTTATGGAGACCAACGAGAATGAAAACACAACGGTCCAAAAACTATGGGATACTG
>NW_023252310.1:513-770 GCF_002007445.2 Ailuropoda melanoleuca
ATCCATAAAATTGGCAGACCACTGGCAAGACTTATCCAAAAACAAAGAGAAAGGACCGAAATTATTAAAATTATGAGTGAAAAGGGAGAGGTCACGACCACCAACATTGAAATTGGAAGGATTATTAGAAATTTTTATCAACAGCTATATGCCAAAAAAACTAAGCAATCGGGAAGAGATGGAGGCCTTCCTGGAAACCTATAAACTACCAAGACTGAAACAGGAAGAAATAGATTTCTTAAACAGGCCAATTAACT
>NW_023252310.1:983-1208 GCF_002007445.2 Ailuropoda melanoleuca
AAAGACCCCTTCAAAAAGGAGAATTATACACCGATTTCTCTAATGAATATGGATGCCAAAATCCTCAACAAGATCCTTGCTAATAGAATCCAACAGTACATTAAAAGGATTATCCATCATGACCAAGTGGGNCACCTGGGATGCAAGCATGTTTCAACATTCGCAAATCAAACAATGTGATATATCATATCAACAAGAAAAGACTCAGGAACCATATGATCCTCT
>NW_023252311.1:0-186 GCF_002007445.2 Ailuropoda melanoleuca
GGTCTCAGCCAATACCAAAAGATTGAAATTATCCCATGCATATTCTCAGACCACAACACTCTGAAATTGGATCTGAACCACAAGGATAAACCTGGAAGAAACTCAAACACTTGGAGGCTAAGAACCATCCGGCTCAAGAATGACTCGATAAACCAGGAAATCAAAAAACAAATTAAACAATTTATG
>NW_023252311.1:454-1075 GCF_002007445.2 Ailuropoda melanoleuca
ATCAACCTGACGAGGAGCTGGTTCTTTGAGAGAATCCATAAAATTGATAGACCACCGGCAAAACTTATCCAAAAACAAAGAGAAAGGACCGAAATTAGTAAAATTATGAATGAAAAAGGAGAGGTCACGACCAACAACATTGAAATTGGAAGGATTATTAGAAACTTTTATCAACAGCTATATGCCAAAAAACTAAACAATCTGGAAGAGATGGAGGCCTTCCTGGAAACCTATAAACTACCAAGACTGAAACAGGAAGAAATAGATTTCTTAAATAGGCCAATTAACTATGAAGAAATTGAGTCAGTGATAAACAACCTTCCAAATAATAAAACTCCAGGCCCAGACGGTTTTCCTGGGGAATTCTACCAAACATTCAAAGAAGAAATAATACCTATTCTCCTAAAGCTATTTCAAAAAATAGAAACAGAAGGAAAACTACCAAACTCATTCTATGAGGCTAATATTATCTTGATCCCCAAACCAGGCAAAGACCCCCTCAAAAAGAAGAATTACAGACCGATTACTCTAATGAATATGGACGCCAAAGACCTCAACAAGATCCTTGCTAATAGAATCCAACAGTACATTAAAAGGATTATCCATCATGACCAAGTGGGA
>NW_023252312.1:0-623 GCF_002007445.2 Ailuropoda melanoleuca
TGCTATTTTAGTATTTTGTTCTCTCATTCATTTGTTTGTCTCTGGACAGAACGACAAGATGGAAAAACTCACCTCAAAAAAGTGCTCAACATCACTCAGCATCAGGGAAATACAGATCAAAACCACAATGAGATACCGCCTCACACCAGTCAGAATGGCTAAAATTAACAAGGCAGGAAACAACACATGCTGGAGAAGATGTGGAGAAAGGGGAACCCTCCTATACTGTTGGTGGGAATGCAAACTGGTGTAGCCACTCTGAAAACAGTATGGAGGTCCTCAAAAAGTTAAAAACAGAGCTACCCTATGTCCCAGCAATTGCACTACTGGGTATTTACCCCTAAGATAAAAATATAGTGATCCAAAGGGGCACCTGCACCCCAATGTTTATAGCAGCGATGTCCACAATAGCCAAAGTATGGAAAGAGCCCAGATGTACAAAGACAGATGAATGGGTAAAGAAGAGGTGAGATATATCTATCTATCTATCTATCTATCTATCTATCTATCTATNATCTATCTATCTATCTATCTATCTATCTATCTATCATCTATAGTGGAATATTACCCAGCCATCAAAAAAATTAAATCTTTTCATTTGCAATGATGTGGATGGAACTAGA
>NW_023252313.1:0-1921 GCF_002007445.2 Ailuropoda melanoleuca
TCTTTTATTGGGACCACTTTCTGCCACCCATCACCGCATCTCCATCTGCACTAATTAATCCTCAACAATCTTCCCTGTATGGCTAATTTCAATGTTTACTTTTGTTTTTAGGATCATAAATAAATCCATTCATTAGTTAATCAAGCCAACAACCACAGTGATGTCTGGTGCTGGGCTAGGCTGGACTGGCTCTCAGGTGGTATCAGGTAAATGTTCTCACCCTTCATTCTCTCTGGCCCTTTCCTGCAGTACCTGCTGGGTTTCTGGACTTACCTGCATGGGGGTCTCTTTGAGGACATCTGAATTCCTCCCTCAATGGTTGATGATGGACAGTGAAGCTCTGTTCTCAAACAATACAGCAGGAGTCCTAACCAGACCTAGGACTCCAGAAGAAATACCCGTGTCCCAATTCCACCCAAGGTTGCACCTGCTGAAGGACAACACCCAAAGAGGTATTTACAGCTCCCTATCTGCACTTTAGGCATATTTCCCTCCTGTTACTCCAACCCCTGGGCACATCACCCCCCCATGGGACATTGCTCCATACTGATAGGAATACAGATAGGAATTTTTTCCTGTCATTTCCTTGCACCCAAGAGACCAGCTTACAAGTCAGGTGAATGCACTCATTTCTCTTCCCTGAACTCACCTGCCTCCCACAGACCTAACCTCCTAGCACCATATCCCAACCCTGAGTTAAGATTTATCCAAATCTGAGTGAAGAGTTTTTCCTTACTAGGTTCCTTGGGTCTCCCAAATATTGACTCGTGGTGGGACACAGCACTGATATCTCTGGAAGATTGCTACCTCCCCCCCTTCAACAAGGTGAAGAAATGTATTCCTTTGATATAAAAACACAAGTACTACATTCCTTGACTTCCATGACACTTTAGCCAAAACAGTTAAGAGGTCAATACTTTAACATAAATTAAGACCTGTCTTAATTTATAAAATATATGGTGAATGTGTTTTTTAATTTAAATTCAATTAATTAACATATAATTTATTATTTGTTTCAGGGGTGCAGGTCTGTGATTCATCAGTGTTATATAATACCCAGTGCTCATTTCAACACATACCCTCCCCAATGTCCATCACTAGGTTACCCCATCCTTCAACCCACCTCCCCAAGAGCAACCCTCAGTTTGTTTCCTATGATTAAGTATCTTATGGTTTCTAGCCCTCTCTGGTTTTGTCTTATTTCATTTTTTTCCTCTCTACCCCTATGATCCTCAGCCTTATTTCTTAAATTTCACATGTCGGTGAGATCATATCATACTTGTCTTTCTCTGATTGACTTAATTCACTTAGCATAATACCCTCTAGTTCCATCCACATCATTGCAAATGAAAAGATTTAATTTTTTTGATGGCTGGGTAATATTCCACTATAGATGATAGATAGATAGATAGATAGATAGATAGATAGATAGATAGATAGATAGATATATCTCACCTCTTCTTTACCCATTCATCTGTCTTTGTACATCTGGGCTCTTTCCATACTTTGGCTATTGTGGACATCGCTGCTATAAACATTGGGGTGCAGGTGCCCCTTTGGATCACTATATTTTTATCTTAGGGGTAAATACCCAGTAGTGCAATTGCTGGGACATAGGGTAGCTCTGTTTTTAACTTTTTGAGGACCTCCATACTGTTTTCAGAGTGGCTACACCAGTTTGCATTCCCACCAACAGTATAGGAGGGTTCCCCTTTCTCCACATCTTCTCCAGCATGTGTTGTTTCCTGCCTTGTTAATTTTAGCCATTCTGACTGGTGTGAGGCGGTATCTCATTGTGGTTTTGATCTGTATTTCCCTGATGCTGAGTGATGTTGAGCACTTTTTTGAGGTGAGTTTTTCCATCTTGTCGTTCTGTCCAGAGACAAACAAATGAATGAGAGAACAAAATACTAAAATAGCA
>NW_023252314.1:0-6739 GCF_002007445.2 Ailuropoda melanoleuca
ACACACACACACACACACATACACGGTTGAATTCCATCTGCAGTGTTTGACACCAGACCCAAAAGCAGCCAGTCTATGGTCTGGACAGGGATCTATGGTATAAAGTAGCTCAAAAGAGGAGTAAAAAACAACATAATTTACTTTCTTGAATACACTGATTAAAACACAGTGATTAAGACAGTTGGCCACAGAAGTTGAATTAGGCAGGTCTGGATACATGTAAAAACCACAGTGATCCCAATGAACTACAAGCAAGCTTGAGAGTAAGATTTCAGCCCTTCCTGGGACAAAAGAAGAATATTTACAGTATTCCGTCTCAGCTCTACTTTTCAACTGTGAATGCTTAATTTTTTTAAAGATTTTATTTATTTATTTGACAGAGAGAGAGACCCAGCGAGAGAGGGAACACAAGCAGGGGGGTAGGAGAGGAAGAAGCTGGCTCCCAGCAGAGGAGCCTGATGTGGGACTTGATCCCAGAATGCCAGGATCACACCCTGAACTGAAGGCAGACGCTTAAGGACTGAGCCACCCAGGCGCTCTAATGCTTTATTCTTAAGTAGGTTCCCCACCAAATGGTGACAAAGATGGTCCCAGCATAGCCAGACTCACATCTTCACAACCATACTAAAATGTTGGCTTTTCTAAATATTTCAAACCAAAGTCCCAATAACACATCTCATTGGTCTGGCTTAGGCTGCATACCCATCCTTCAAACCATCATTGTGATCAGGGAATGGAACAAACCCACTGACCAGGATTTCCATCCGCCCACCTACCCACCCACCTACCCAACCACCCATTGATCCTTGAAATTGGGGATGAAAGGTAGCCTTACTTGAGCCACAAATGCAGAGATTGAGGAGAAGCATAGTTTTTAATCAAGGCCAAACTACAATGTCCACTTTAACAAATGGCACATTGTGTTTGCCCTCCTATAGGAAGCCATCCTCAGGCCATGCCAGAGAGAGGTCCCTGATACAGTCATGTTTTATACCACCTGAAGAAAATTACATTTAGAGGATATTTCTGGAAAATCTACAATAGGACCATGTTAAAACTATTTACCAGTGTATATGACAGATCACTGAAAATATAAATTCTGAGATCCTGATAAGAAGGGAGAAAAAGGAAGCAGGATAGAGGAGGAAGAAGAGGGAAACAAGGAAGGATTGGGGGAAAGTCCTGCTTTGGGTCATCGTGGGTTATCAGGGGTTTTTCTATTGTTCTCACCTCACAATGCATATGACATAAGTGAGAATATACATTTTGTGAGAATTCTTCCTTGAAATCTCACAGGGTACCTCATTTCCCAAGACCTCAGAGAGTGTGACAAACCTAGTTTCCTGTGATACTTGACTTCTTCCTTTCAAGACAGAGAAACTGAGGCAAAGCAGAAATCCTGGTATTATCTTACCTAGGCTAGGAGTTGGAGCAGGGATGTGGCCAACCTTCTGACATCAATGCTATTTTCGCTTTTAATCCAAAGGGCTATGACAATTGCTCTCTAGTCCAGGTACACAGAGTTCACTGAGTGACAATGTCATTAAAGGGACATTCAATCCTGTCTCATTGCTTATCATTCCCTTTTCCTTCTCACTTCTAAGAAATGGTTCATATTGGGGGGGAAAATCAAGCTAAACTTTGTATTCCCATTCTACTAAAGTTTACCTCTCCTTCACATATATTTTGAAGATAACTATCCTAATCTCTTTAAAAAGTAAATGAAAAAGGAAAAATTGATTTGTGTTGCTGCCTTGGACTCCAGAGATAGCACAAGCCGGACGCAGCCGAAGTCCACTGCTATTTTGATGCCAGTCTGTAGGCGGCAAATTACTCAAGGACACAAGAGTGACTAAGACTGTTTTCTGTTTGATGTTGATAGAGCAAGTCAATCCAGTGGTTAAAAAAAAAAAAAAAGAAAAGTCACTGAGACTGATGAAAAAACTAAGTGAGGACACAGCTCTTCCACATACTGCACTCCTACTTCAGTTAATGAGGTCTGCACTGCCAGGAAAAACTAATAGTGGCCAGAAGGAAAACAGAGCAAAAAGCTATTTTGTAAGTATTAGCACAATATTGGATTTTTCCTTCCATGAAAATTTTATCTACCTAGACAACTCCTACTGATCCCTCAAAATCCTGTTCAAGCACCTCCCCTTCTTCTGATACTTTCCTTTGACTGGGTCCTACCAGACCTTGGGCCTGACTCCTTTCTAACATGGGTCACCTTGGTTAAATAGGATTTATTTACATGGCTATCACCCTCATGGAACAGTTAGTGATGCCATGAACTATTTGTTTTTTTGTTTTGTTTTCCAAGCACAGCGCCTCGCATGGAGTAGGCCATTTTCAAGGGTCGTGGGATAAGTGAATACGTATCCTGAAAAATCACTCTGAAACATGATTTTAGGAGACAGGGCTTCCTGAGATCAAAGTGACAAGACTGCATTTTTCTAGGGGACATAAAACATACATTCATCCCAAAATTTTTATCCACAAATTAGGGATAGCAGTAATTCCTTTATCAGGATCATGCAAAGACTATTAGAGATAATCCACTATATAAATGCTTCACTAATTGCCAAGCCTCATAAGAGAATATCAGTATTTGAAGTTATGTGGTCTAAATCCCCAGTAGAGAAAACACCAAACTACAAAGGAATCCAGGGTAGGGGTGGGACTTGTTTTCTGTGTTTTTACCCAGAAGACATTTTGGTCAGTGTGAAGACCGTGGACTCGGAAGTCCCTCAGCATCATAAATGAATGTAGCTTTTGCCCCTCAGTAGAAGTGTAATTTCAGTCAAGTTATATAGCCCCTCTCTGCCTTGGTTTTCTCATCTGAAAACTGGGGATAACAACAGTGCTTTGCCCAGAGTTACTGTGGAAGATAAGTCAATGCATTTAAGTAGGAAGACTGAGATGTCATTTTGCTAACCCTACCAGTTATGTCCTGATAGATTTAAGAAAGAGTTAAGAAGGCAGCTCTATATCCTCCTTCTGCATTCCTACCATCATTGTCTCACTCTCCTGTATTTTAAGATTTTATTCATTTGAGAGAAAGAGAGAGTGAGAGCGTGCGCATGAGCAGAGGGAGGGGCAGAGGGAGAAGTCCGATGTGGGGCTCAAACCCAGAACCCTAGGATCATAAACTGAGCCAAAGACAGATTGGGCCACCCAGGTGGGTGTTGCTCTCCTGTATTCCTAAAACAGGTTTTCCAAGCCATGTCTTTGTCTTCAAGTGTCTCCGGGTTTCCCCTCAACACTGAAGGCAGCTTCATCTGGCCACATAAAAGGTGAGTTTGTTCCTGGACCCCTGGTCCTCAGATTCAAGTCCACATTCCTTGACTTGGCACACACAGCACTTGGGAATCCCTCCCTCCACTGCCCTCTAGTTACACTGAATGAACCACATAGTAATTCCATCAACATGTCAAGCTATTGCTCGTCCCGGAGCCATTATACATGCTGTTCCCACTACTGAGAAGATCCTTCATCTTTTGCTAAACTAATTCCTTCTTGTTCTTATCAGGTCTCAGATTAAATAGCTCTTCCTTTGCTGATCCTCCTAACCTACATAACCCAAAATGCTTGAATAGTACCCCATGCTAACTCTATAACTACAGCAATGTATGTAATAGGAACGCTTGTGCATGTCATGTGTCAGGTACTCATTCATTCAATTGGTATATATTTATTGTGTATCTACTATATGTCAGGTACCAGATATACAGGGATGGATAAAGGGAATGCGGTCTCTAGTATTTGACATATTCAGTGTTCCAGATGTGTTATCTTATTTAGTTCTTAAAATAATCCTGTAAACTACCTTGCTTCTAGATCATCACATTATGCTTGAATTTCATGCCACAGATCTGAACCACATCACTGGAATTTAAGGTTCTTCAGAGGATAAACCATATGTCATACTTCATTCATTCTTGACTCCTGAATATAGTGCCTGCAAAAAAAAGTTTCCTAAATGGATATTACCCCATCACTGCCATGACCATACACATCTAAGCTACCCTTGTTGCTTTGGCTCTGTTGGAAAATTCCATTTCCCCTTTGTTGGGTAGAGACAAGAATCAGATTTTTCAAACGAACTTTATGTAATATACATACATAGACACCACAAACTTTAAAGAGAAAACACAAAGGAGAAAACATGTATCAAATGGTTATATGTTCCAAATTCTGTATTGTTACTTCTGTTATCACATACACTGTCATAATATCCATGAGGTAGGTATTAATAGCATCCACATTTCAGTAATGAGGAGATGGAGACTCAGAATTCAAGCAATTTCCTCTAGATCAACAGCTAATAACTGAAGTGGCAAAGCTGAGAAGCAAACTCAGGTCTAGCTTATTGAATGCCTGAATTATTAATCATTGTATTACCTTTCTAGGAAAACAAGCAAAAACCCAAAACAAAATAATCCTAGGGATGGATGTGTTCCTACAACACAAATTATTTATACAATAGTTCCCCATGCTGGAAAAATGTTCTCATGTGCTCCTCTGAAGGTCAAAATTGCATTTTAAGATACATATTACAGGAGTCAAAGATAGAAGTAATCCAATTGGAACCAGTCCCACAAACACCACTGAAGGAATTCTATGATGTCACCCACAGAAAGCTTCTGAAAAGTGTCAGATTTCACTCCATCTGTAACACACACAGTCAGAAGCAGATCCCCAAAACAGCTCAATATTCTTGCCAGCTGCGGTTCCTCTCTTTCAGCCTCTCTTTTAACCTTCTCTCTGAAGTCAGTCTTAACTGTGTCTGGTATACACCTACTGGTCAAGTGTCTGTAATCCTTCCTTCTCCAAAGTAGCTCTAAGTCTCCCTTAAGGTTTGGGAAGGGGGCTCACAGAAGCACCCTAGCAGGGCATTAATAACCCAGGTCCTTAGTACATATAAAAATAGACAATGCAAGTGTCGAGGTACAGTGCCACAATTTTGTTCAGATTTAATTTAGTTTTTTAAGACAAGACTTTTCTCCACTCTAGCCATTTTTCAAATTAAGAATCCAAGACCCACAGGGGCAAAGACAAATCACACCATGAAATAGCTTCACTCCTGAGAAGAGAGCCTTTAACTCCCCACTTGCAGTCCGTGGGACCTCCCAGAAGACCACATTGCAATAAATAAAGCCAACAAGAGACGTGGTGTGCTGACTCCAAAGCTACCAAGGTGTGGTCTCCAACAGCAGGGTTTCCCCAGAGACCACCTACCAGAGCTGCAGACACTGGCCTTCCCCACCAGAACAGCAGTGAAGAGAAACCCCTCAGTTTCTCAGCCAATCCCCCAGCCGTCTGCAGCTCTGGGCTTCACACTCCACAAACGGCCCAGCTTTCTCCATTTAATCAATTGCGTGATGCATTTATTGCCTCGTTTTTCATCCTGTTGTAGAGATTATTACTTGAATAAGTCTTAGTGAATTGGAAATGAGCAGAAAAGAATCACTTAACAGCTTATTAGGAAGACATGTTTTCCTTACACAGATCTAAAATCTTCATATAGCATGAGTAAACGAAATTCTCCCTCGTTTATGCCAAAGAAAAGAAACGCTGCATATACACACATCAAACCCAAAGCTGTCCTCTTAGGGATTCTTACCCTGCACACTTCTTTGGGAGGAGGACGCCTATCCCAAAAGAATAGGAGATGCTTATGCGAGTCACCCTCAGTCCCATTGGGCTGTAGGCGCCTCAACCCCCAGCCATTAGCTGTGTCATCCTGACCATGGAGTTATAGCGGCAACACCTAACATTTTTCTTTCTCTGTTTATCCTCTGTTGTCCCAGAAACACAATGTCACATCCTCATAATGCCTGGTGAAGGAGCTGGGTATTATCCCTACTTAATCAACTCATTTGATTTGACCAAGGTCTTATGATTAATTTAAGGCTGAAGAGGAACTTGAATACATGTTTTTCTCATGCTTAAGCCAACACTTTTGTGACATTTAGAAATTCTTCAACTGGAAGGAACAGAAACCTGACAGGGTTTAACCAATAAGAATTTCTTGAGTCCACATAACTGGAAATCGACATGGGGCAGGCTACTGGAGCCCTTGAGACAGGTCTCTGGAGGAAGGATAAAGGGAAAGAAGATGAGAAAGCAAGAGAGGAGGAGAGGGAAGGGAAAGGAGAAAGGGGGGGAAAGGAAGATGTAGAGGGAGGGAGGAGAGGGAGAAATAGGATGAGAGCAGAAAAGAAAACAAAGGGATGGAGAAACAGGAGGGAGAGGACAGGAAGAGTGGGGAGAGGGAGTTTGCTGCTAACAACTGAGCAACATCACACCTGAAATACGTATTAGACGTATTTTAGGAACACAAGAGATGTGGTGTTTGGAATGGAGTGCCCCGTTCATGGTGGGCAGTAAACACAGGCAGGAGGAGCACAGTGCCTGGCAGTTCACCAAAAGAAAGGTCAGGAAGAACTTCAGGGGGTCAGAGGACAGAAAAATCCCTGCCTCCCTGAATCGGCTTGGGAAAGGCACCCTTCTCACAAGGACTGGGGCTTGCCCAGATGCTCCAGACAGGAGGAAGCAGAAAAACAACAATTAATCTCCACGTCAAGAGAAATGCACTCACTGCTGACTTTTCCACCCTACAGGAGTAGAAAGCACTCCTGCCTTTTTAAGTTGGAGGAGAAAAACGTCAGCAGATCTGCTTGTGGAAAACCATCCTGACTGGCACTGAGGAAAGAAAAAAAAAAAAAAAAAAAAAAGT